>NC_056737.1:526694112-526796612 GCF_019279795.1 Protopterus annectens
CATCAAGACTAGCCTTAAAGATAACCAAAAGCAGTACTTTGCTTGACCTGTAATGATACCTTACTCCATAGACTGGGAGTACATTGAGTTAGAATCTTATTACCTTAGTGTGTCTGGTTTGTTTACTAGTGTAGTTATAGATCCCTAGTGTGGGTTATAGGCTCAAAGGGCAAGTACTATAGGCTAGCTGCTCTTGCATGCCATTTTTGTCCTAGCCAATTTCCCTTTTTGTGCTAATTAACCTATGAATTAGGAAAAGGTTCTTGTACCTCAATACTATTGTCAGCATATCAGGACTGCACAGCACATATAATATATATATATATAATATATATATATATATATATATATATATATATAGATATAGATATAGATATATATAAATATAAAGGCTTGCTCTCATTAAAAAATATAGCAGCATTCTGCATCAGCTAAAGGCAGTCCATATCCTTACTATCAAACCTGACATTTTCTGCTGGATGTTTTACTTACATTTTGTATGATTTTGGACTTTATAATGGTGATTTCCTTTGGTATTACTATTTGGAACACTGTAACATCCTCTAATTCATAGTTGATAGTGGGGATATGGACCATTCTGCCATGCTAAATGCTGTTAGTCAGTTCATTCTAATTTTGTACTACACAAACTCTTCTACAGGAGATGGCAAATGATATTATCATTGAAGCACTATCATAAGAACCCACAAGATACAAAGAAAAAGTGAAAATTATTGAATTTTCACTTCTGACACAGGCAAACCTAGTTTTATATAAAAGTAATCAAACCATATTAACAAGTTCACATTTACAAACATTACAGTTCACATATATTGTTATATATAATATAGGGTCTACTTCATTTGACCTAAAACTCATTTGACTGACTCCCATATCACCAACATGTAAGGCATAGACTTGTTGTTGGTTTTCCTTCACCTGTGACTTGTTTGTGATAAAAAGAATTACAGTAACTTATATTACTGACTGTTACAGAGTACAGAGTACTGTAAAGCAAGTTAAAGGTATATGCCACTTTCCCCACTGTAGTGCGATCCTGGAGTTAGAATACATAATGGCAGGGTGCATAGCCCCCCACCTAGTTTGGTTGTACATTGTCCCATTTCTATTAAGATGGTTAGTCAGTAGTTTTTAAGTTCTGGAAAGGGTTAGTTATTGGTGTTCTAAGTGTGCTTGTCTATGGTTTAAGATTTAATATGTTGTAATTCAGCACTGCAAGCTGTCAGTGAAATGGGAGTAAATCAAATGAGTTGTCATTCAAATGAAATTTAGGTCAAACGGGTGTCAGTCAAATGAGTGTCAGTCAAATAAGTTTAAGTCAAGTAACCCATAATGTAAGCTAAGCAACATTACATACATTTAAGAACTTCAAGACTTCCAGTTGAGAAAGAACCAACCTGAGGATATGGATTCCTTTTACAGTACGACTTTATTTCTCCAACATGCAGCAACCAGAGGAGTGCATAGAAATTGAGTAGTTCGGTTCTTAAAAAGTAATTTAGCAATCAGCAAAACTTACAAATGTGATTGGTGCATTCCTTTTCCATTGACCACTTTCGTTCGTTAGACTATACGTAATTGGACTTCATCAGAATAGGTTTAAGTAAAGTACTGTAACTTTTTACATTTATATTGAATGATAATGTAACCAGGGAGGGGGAGGGTGTGTACTTTGAAGAAATGTGTTGTGTTGACACCTCTTATCTAATCCATCTTATTATACTTTTAATGCTAATATGGCCATTAAGCCCTGTCTCTTTGCCTGCGTGGAGCAAGATTTGCCATTTTAACTCTTTAATTTCCAGTATTAGATTGGGATCTCCAAAAAGGAGGTTTACCTTTTCAATGGCAGCAAATCTGTAGTTTGTGTGTATGGGCCAGGCCCTGCTATGTTTGACTAGAGCATTTCTCTCATCATGTGATCCTATGGCCTAAAGGTTTTCCCTGATCCTGTCTTTAAGTTTTCTTGTTGTTTTCCATATATAATAGGCCTCACAGTGTGTGCAGATATCTATGTACACTACATTGGTAGATTGGCAATTACAGTGGCACCGAATTTGGATTCAGTGCTTTGGGGTTTTCAGAAGCACTATATCTGTGCCCAGTACCTTTTTACACCAGTTGTAGTGCTCGCATTGGCTCATGCCTGGTGGTGTGGAGGGGGTCTGCCCAATCTGTGTAGTAGTTTCAAGGGAGCATTTCAGATTGGATGACCTTTTGTAGCTTAACAAGGGTGCTGTCCCAAGTAAGGAGGTCCACATTGGGGGTGCTTCCAATGATCCTCTAGTGTTTGCTAAGGATTTACCTGAGTGTGGTTGCATCCAGAGGAATGGGGATTGGAAATCTTAGTGTGCTTCCTGGAGGTTTGGGGGTGCTGGTGTGAACCCACTTCAAAGAATGGGAGGGTACTTTGTGTTCCTGTTTTGGACCACAAATTGAATTTGGGAATTTATGATGTGGTCCGGATAGTGCCTCTCTAGGAATAACTGTTTTACAGAGAACATTGTTTAAGAAAGGCCTGGTCATTGCTGGTGATCCTGCTAATTCTAATGCACTGTTCCTTAATGATGTTCTTTTTCATGAAGGGAGGGCACTGACTTTGGTAGTCAAGGTAGTTATTTCAGAATGTTTCTATAAAGATTGGAGCTAAAGGTTTTCTTTTCAGACTCTAAGGAAATGGTGAGATCGAGGAAATGAACCTCTGAGCCCTTCCCAGACAGGGTGAACTCCAAGAACTGTATTCTGGAATCTATTCTCCAAGGAAAAAGGTCCAGTTCTGTGTAGTTGCCCTCCCAGATGAAAAATATATCATCTACATATCTTTTGCATAGATGAACTTTTTTGAACCCTTTGATGTGAGTGAGAGATGATATCTTTTTCAAATTTACCAGGAACAGATTGGAATAATATTGATTCAACAAGATTAGTAAGGAAATTATTTACAATGTATGTTCAGGAAGAACAATTTTTTTCAAACTGTAAAAAAAAAAAAAAACTACCAGGGGACGGAACATACTAGACATTGTGCTCCTAAAGAAATGACTGTTACTTCAAGTCAAGTTTTACCACCATTAATGTGTAGTGATTATGGTGCTTTAAGGGTTAACTTGTTTATACATAATTCTGCCAAATTGAAATCTAAACCAATGCACAGAAGATTAATTGCAGATTATATGGAAGCAAAACAGTTACTATGTAAAACTACCTGGAGTGATATGTTCAGTGAAACAAATGCAGATGGAATGTGGAAAGATTTGAAAGAGAAATTGAGTAAAAAAAAAAATAACATTACCATCTAGGCATACAATGTTGGGAGGATAATTTCCATAAAAACAAGATACCTGATTAAGGTGAGAGACAAGAAGTATAAGAAATTGAAGAGAGGTCGAACTACAATTTTGAAAACTGAAATAAACAAGCTGGACAAACAAATTAACCTTTGTGTGAGATAAGATAAAAAAAATTGAAGAAAATTTATAGAAAGATATTAAACATAAAAAGGCAATCTTTTTATAGACACACAATGTGTGGAAGGAGTAAAGACATACACATTGATAAACTGTGTGTAGATTCTAAAACTTATTCTCACCCAAGAGATTCTAGATACATATCTTATACAAAACTGTTTGGCTCCAGAAAGACAGTGATAAGTTGTCCTAGTGATATCCAGGTAACTACAGAAACTGGAATCAAATTAGATTATATTGAAAAGATCTGTGCAAACTGGATTCAAATAAAGCACGGGAAAATTATTAATAATGACCTGAAATCACTTCAGCAAATACATGCAGTACCATAAAAGCAATGTGAAATATTAGAACAGACCAGGATTTATCATGCACTATTGTAAATAACAAACTAAAAATTTCAGCATAGGAGGAAAATCTTAGAAGATACTAAGATAAATATAAAGGAAAAGTACAAAATAAGCAATTTATTGATGACTCATAAAGTTTTATAAAGAACTGGTAAATAAGGTAAAAGGAATTGAAAGACCACCAAAAAGAGAGGAAATAGATACATTTTGGAGAAGTATAGTATTTATGAAGATCCTGTGGAACATAACACAGATATTAAATGGCTAGAAGAAGTAAAAGAAAGAATAAGAAGTTTAAAGGTACAGTATATGAAATGGGATGAAGTAACAGTCAGTGAGATTGAAAGAAAGTTAAGAAAAGCCTCTAATTGTCTGGTTAAAAGTATTACCATCCTTGCACTAAGATTTAGCCATGAGTAAGAACTATTTATATGGACACCCAGAACAGACACCAACCTGGCTAACAGGAAAAACAATGTTCCTACTTAAAAGTGGACTTGCAAGCTACCCTAAAAATTATAGACCAATAACTTACCTTCCAACGACATATAAACTATACATGGGAATTGATGCCAACAAAGTTTATACTCATTTAGAAGAAAACTAAATTATGGCAGGAGAACAAAAGGGCAATAAAAGAAAGTCAAATGGGAAAAAGGACCATGTGTTGTTAAATAAAATCATAGTGGTGAACTGTAAAAGGGGGAAGAATCTAAGTATGGAATGGACTGACTACAAAAAAGCATTTGATAGTATCACTCATTCATGGATAAAAGTATGCTTAAAAATGTATAAGATACACCCCACACTGATCAACTACAGTACAGTGACCATGAAACAGTGGCAGACCATGTTGCAATTAAGCCATGATAAAGGACAAATTATTATCCCAGGGATAAAAATTCAAAGGGGGATATTACAGGGTGACTCTCTGTCACTGCTGCTATTCTGCCTTGCACTTAACCCATTAAGCTGTCTACTTAACAACTTTGGCTATGGCTATAATTTGGCTCCTAGAAAACAACAAAGTGTGGACATCTCATCTTCTCTTTGTCAGTGATTTAAAACTATATAGCTCATCAGATGAGAAACTGAGAGCACAACTGCAAGTTGTCAAAATGTTTTCAGATGATATAAGAATGTCATTTGGCCATGATAAATGTGCAAAAGCAACCTTTAAAGCAGGAAAACTGCAGCAGCAGGAAAACATCAGTTTGGGAAAAGAATGAGATATAAAAGACCTTGAACAAGAGGGAGTGTATAAATTTTTGGGAATTGATGAAGGACCACTAATAAAACATGAACAAATGCAAATACAACTTAGTAAGGAATACTTTAGAAGACTAAAATTAATCCTGAAAACAACATTGACATCTAGGAACAAAATCCAGGCTGTAAACCAATTTGCTCTTCCTGTCCTAACTTACCATTTTGGAATGATTGACTGGTCCCAAACGTGTTGAATAGATTAGATAGGAAAACAAGAAGGATTCTTCATGCTCACCAAATGATTTATAGAAATCAGTCCATACCACGATTATATATTCCCCTTTCCGAAGGAGGGATGGGCCTCCTTGAAATTGATTACATGTATAGATCTGCAATTGTGGGACTGCTCACATATCTGCTGGCCTCACAAAACCCAAAAGTAGTGAAAGGTTTGAAACATGAGGAGAATAAATCTAAGATGACTTCTCTGCTTAGTCAAGCAGGAATGGAAATCAAACCAGAAGTAGATAAAAGTCAGGTAGCAACTGAATGTGCTAAAAAACAAAAGAATGAAAATAAGGTGAAGGACCAGATGAGAAAGCAAGAAATGTGGAAAATGCATAAATATAGTTTCAAGTATAGAAAACTTCTGGAAGAACATCATGTTGGTCAGTAACAAACACAGGAATGGTTAAGGAGAGGTGAATTCAAGCCAAGAGATGAAAGGTTAATATTGGTGGCACAAGACAGTGGGCTACATACACGTTAGTTTACAATGTCCATTAAACATGTGGGAGAAACAGAAAAATGTAGGTTTTGTAAAACTGAATTGGAAACAGTCGCACACCTCATTGTTAGTTGTGACATACTAATGGCAGAAGGAATGTATACTGAAAGGCATAATAATGTGACAAAACTGTTGCACTGGGGACTGTGCAAACAGTATGGTACTAAAGTGGCTGAAAAACACTGAAAACATTAGCCCCAAAGCATCATAGGAAATTATGAAGTCTACATCACATGGGATCACCCATTATCAACAGTTCAAATGATAGATGCTAGAAAACTGGATATAGTGGTTCATGAAAAGAAGACAAAAGTAGCACTGATCATTGAAATCACCACACCCAGTGACTACAATGTATTGTGTACAGAGACACAAAGTCATAAAATATCAGGATCTGCAGGCAGAAATGAGAGCAATGTAAAAAAAGATACCCAGACAGTTCCAATAGTAGTAGGAGCAATGGGTCTTGTAAAAAAGAATCTGCAATCATATTTAGATATGTTACCAATACATAAAACCCCGTACAAATTGCAGAAGAAGTCATTATTGGACACATTGCAGGTGCTGCAAAGGACACTTTTAGTTGACATCAAAGACTGAAACGATATTAATTTCATGAACTTTAATCGTACTTTGATTTGGGAATGGGGTCCATTCCCACCATGGTATTAGATACCCAAAAGACTTGGAGAAATTAAAAAGAGTGATACCATTATATCTATTATTTACTAGGTCATATAAATATGGGGAGATTCCTCAATACTGGAGACATGCACTTACTAAACTTGCCTTTAGGGGAGAGGGGAGTAGTACAAACCCAGAGTCATATAGCCCTTAAGTCTACTTTCATGTCATGGAAAAATAATGGAGAAGGTAATATTGGATAAGTTATTGTCAGAATTTGATAGGTCGGGACTTGAAACTATATATCAGCATGCATATGTTGAAAATCTCATGATGTTCTTTAAGAATATAATAGCGATGAATAAAAAATGTGCTGTTATGTAATTTATATAGATTTAACTTCAACATTTGGCAGGGTCCTACACAAAACACTGATCAAGAAATTAGTACTACTAGGTACCAATGTACTCTTGATAAGATGGATAGCTACATGGCTTACAAATAGGACATGGCAAGTATCATACAGAAATTGGACAGGTGAGATTCTTCGTTACAGTCAGGTTGTCTCACAGGGCTCTGTCCTAGGCCCTTACTTGTTTAGACTGTACCTTTCAGAGCTACCTTTTCATCTTAGGTGTTCTACAGTCTATATGCAGATGACCTGAAATAGGGTAAACTGATTACATGTGTAACAGGTAATGCATGTCTGCAAAAGAACTTGCCTAAATTGATCATTTGGATACAGGAGAATAATATGCTGATAAATACATCAAACAGCTAAGTGTATGAGGTTTGGGAGATATAAATTGAAAGATGAATATTTAATACAGCACACAGTGATTGAAACTGTACATTCATTTAAGGACTTGTGTAGATCCAGCTTTGAGTTTTTCTGATCATATGAACCAATTGATTAATGATAGTTATAGAACTATAGGTTGTATAAAAATATTTATAAAGTCTAGGAAATCAGAAATGATGAAGTCATAGTTTGTTAGTTACATTAGACCCAGACTTGAGTATGGAATAACAATATGGAAACTTTGTAAGAAAACAAACATGCATAAACTGGAAAGAGTACAGCGGAAATATACCAAGGCTATCCATTGAATGTGAAAATTTAAGTTATTATGAAAGACTAAAATATTTGAACTTGTATAGTGTCTCATAGATATCGAAGCAGTTATTATTCACATAAATAGGGCATTTAGAGACAGTTATCTCTGGGAATGTTTGGGGTTATCAAAAAGTACTAGAGAATCAGATAACCTATGTAAAGGATTTTGTAGGAATGAGAAGAGTACTAATTAGTTCTCTGAGAGAGCAGCTGATGCATTTAACAGACTCCCAAATTACATTAAAGCAAGTACTAGTTTAGATATTTTTGAGAACAACCTGGACACTTATTATGGAAACAAGTATTTTGGTATACTGGCAGGCTAGAAGGGCATTAATGGCCATGCCTGAACTATTTGTATGTATGTAATGAGTGGTATATAAATCTCTTCTTTTGAAGTCCACAGTCTGTAGCAACACCACTGTTTTTGACAAGAGTATAACATTGATATCTCAACTGTGCTGGTGACATTATAGTTTTAGCTCCAACAAAAGATACAGTAACTTTACAAATGTATTATTTTCTTTCCAGGATCTAAACAAAATCCTAAGTTCAAGAGCAGTGGCATACCTGAATGTAGACATAGCAGTTGAAGGTATGTACAAAAAGTTTAAGTGTAATTTTTCCAAGCTGATACTTCAGCCATATAAATATTTAAAACATGTATTGCATACTAATATTGTCGTTTGAACATTACCAATGTATCTGATGGTGGCATGCCACATATGTACTGAAATACTTTGGACATTACGATCTTTCAACATTTTACAACAGTGTCTGTGTGAAGGAGCTTCACAAGTTTCATTGAACCACCCCAACCACATGGTTAGTGTTATTACATTCTGCATGAAGTTTAATGTCTTGTGTCTCATACAAAAATGCTGTACTTTAAATAGATATTTAGAAACATGTATTTTTAAGTACTTCGTTGATGATTTGCCAGGTGAACAACCTAAATGGTAAAGAGTGAAAGGTCCTGTCTGTGAAGCTGGAAACTTCAGCTCAGTTCATCAGATGACCATAGATCTTTCAGTGGTAGGAGTGTCTAGTAAAATAAATACCTCTCTCTTTTGAGGTGATGACTGATGTTTATACACTGCCTGTAAAAATATATTTTTTAACAAAGATTAAATGTCATTAATTAAAGCAGTTGAAACAACAGGCACTAATAAAACATTACAAGTGTAGGGAACTTAATAAAAGTTTGTAATCATATACTGAGCTCAAATTATTATTATTCTTATTATTATTATATATTTGAAGTCATCAGAATTTTTTTCTGTGACTTTGGCCGCATAAGCCATTTGTCTGCAGACTTTAAGAGTAGTCATGAGTCTGCTGGGGGGAGTTCCAGCTTGAAAATATTGTCCATCATAGAGGCTGTAATTGTCAGGGAGACTGATGTCTTCCATCTTTTTGTTATACATGTATTTGCAGCAAATAATAATAAGTTAACTAGCCTCGATTGGTGAGACCCAAATAGGAAGATATTTGTATCCCATGATAAGTAGTTGACTTTATATATATATATATATATATATATATATATATATATATGTGTGTGTGTGTGTGTGTGTGTGTGTTGTGGCCATATTGAGTCACAGATCAATTGCAGGAACTCAGTAAATCCTCCAAGCTTTGGGCATTGGCAAAATACAAGCAACTAATTTCCCAATTCTCCAGTCAAGCAGCGGCCCTAAATGTGAGACTGATATATTTAAAGCAGCCCAGTTATTAGAAGTTACACTAGTTCAGTTGTGTCAGCTCCTTTGTTTCACTTGTGATTAAAATACTGATTTACCTTTGTTAGGAGTTTCCTGAGAAATTCTACATATTGGTTCCCACTGCAGTCTGAAATAATGCTTCCTTCTTTACTAATTTTACTGGAACAACAGTGGGTCTGTATTTTGTGTTTGTATTCCGCATGATATTGCATTTATGTTTATTTAAAGCCCATTTTCAGTAGAAGCCTGGGAGAAAAGCTTCAAAAACAAACAACATGATAAAGCTACAGAATCAAAATACAGTGATGGTACAGAACACTACATTACAGAGTAGGTTACAATAAAATAGATAATCCTAGTTATACAGATGTTAGATTTTAAGTATGCAAGTCAAACAATTGATGACATGGGATAATAGCGAATGCGTGAACAATACAGTATTGCAGTTTCTGTCATCTTCCATACATTATGCACTTTTCTTTATATAAATATGGTGTGATAAGTTTATCACTTGTTTTTCTTGTACTAAAACAGTAACAGCATGGGGAATGCTGAGCTTCAGTGTAGTGGCACAGACCATCAAATCTATACTTTTTTCACAAATATTATTCTCCTCAACCCCTCATAAGGGAGAATGTGCACATTTGCACCAGTATTTACAAAGTACATATACCTAGTTTGAATGTTTTTGATATTTAAATGTCAGGTATCCTAATTTAAACACCATTTTAAAAGTTATTCAGTTTGTTGAAAATATCTGCAAGATTAGAACCAGAGTAGAGCTGAGTCATTTCTTATTTTTATAATGCATTGTGTTTTATATATTTAGTGGTTAGTTTTTTATTATTCACTATTTCTGCTATTTGAAGACCATTTATGTGCAATGTATATGTTGTGTCTGTATTTTGAGAAAAATGTTATATTGAACGTTTTGTAGGAAATGAATATACAAGATGTATAATGTTTCAGTGTCAAGGTAGTTATTCTTTTAACTTTTCCTTGGGGATTAAATAACTGTTCATTTTGTTAGAAAAAGCATGAAGTTAACAGCCACAGAGGGGGACACATTATTTTCAGTGAAATGTATTGTTCTTTTTATAATCTTTGGATTTTTTAATTTATATTTGTTTACAAATCATAACTGAAATTATAATTCTGATTATTCACATCTCTAAAAAAATACTGAAGGGAGCTTTTTCAGCAATTGACCATTCAGGGTATTATGATTAGATGTTTCACAATATTTATTGTTGTCTGTGCTTCTGCATGAGATGCTTGCTACTCAGATTATTGTGGCTGCTTGAAAGAGAAGAATCTGAGTTTTTTTTTAAGTAAATATGATTTTTTTAAACCAAAATGTATTAGATGCTTTGCATATATATTCCTTAATTGTGAATAAATTAATATGAGATTTTAGGCTGATTTTGGAGATATAGGGTCTTATTTCTGTAAATATCTTTGCAGAGAAACCTATTTCAAGAGTCCTAGAAATCCTTGTTGCGTCAGATTCACTGGCTAAATCATAAAGATGACCTTTTTAATCTCTTTTAGCCACTCTACAACTACCTAATATAGCTGTTCCTTCATCTAATTAGCTTTGTTTTACTTCCTAACCTTGTAGAGTCTGTTAGTTCTTTAAGACGGATGGGATCAGCCAACTTTACAACGTTATTGAATGTGTAATAGAATGAAAGAGCATCACACTCTGGGGAAAGGGTGTTGCTTTTTGAAAAAGGAAATGTAAAGGAGTACCCTGTATGGAAAACTACCAAGTCTGCATGCTGGAGACAGAATTAGTGAGGCAACAAGGCAGAATGGAAAGAGAAGTAGAGCATACAAGAGGAATGCAGTGGAGTAATAGGATGTAGAGGGGTAGAAACAGAAAATACTCAAACACAGAAAGGAGGTGAATAATGGGAACATGATACAAAGAGAGTGATAAACTGGAGGTAGTAATGTCCAGATCCAAAGGAAATATTGTCATGGGCATATCATTTTGAAAGCCAAGAACACTGGTGTTACCTAAAGATTCAGAGTAGCAAGGTTTGGAACTAATGTCAAAGGCCAGGCTGGTAAAACAGCAGTAGATTGAGGGTTATGTTTATAGGCTTGCAACAGAATAATATGGCAAGAGACTAAAAGCAAGCACTATTTTCATATTTGCAGAAGAAGACCTGATGGTATGAGGGATACCAAAATACATAGAAGGGGCTGAAAAAAAGGATATCAGCTGTGAGTAATAGATGACTGGAAACAAAGTATCCAGATAGGTTGCTAAGTGAAAATCTAGGAAAGAGATTAGTTAGAAGGATATTCAGAAGTACAGATGAAATGGAGGTGGTACAGAAGAAGTGTATGATAAATTAGAAAAGGGAAGAGTGTTGCTGGACTAGATGGAGTAAATATGATATAAAGGTTAATATGTCAAGTGAGATGTGAAAGAAAAAGACGAGAAAGTAGAAGATTATCATGTAGATAGAGTAAAAAATAACCCTGGTGAAAACAATTAAAATGAGAAGGTAAAGGTTATGCAACTGTTTAACTGTAAATGTCATCAGAATGAAAAAACATTCATGAGATCATAGAAGGTTACTAGGCTAATGGCTCCAGGGCCCTTACAAGCTTAGCCAAGTTTAACCCATGTTCCCAGGGGTGTCTGGTTCAAGCAGACACTAAAATCAGCACTTATTGCCCCTATCCAAGAGAGATATGGGTGGAACCCCAGAGGTGAATTTCTGGTTACCCATCCAGTTGTCCAAATTGTGCTTAAATAGGGCCAAGGAGGGCTTTGTTTATCATGAATAGGAAGCTTGTACCCAAGGTGGGGCAACATCTGTGAGACACATCTGTCTTTGCAGCAAGTTCTGTTGATGTCACATACCAGGTTAAGGTCCTTTGAGTGAGCGACCCATGTGCCATTTGACTTGTGAATGTGCAGCATTTCCATTAAAGCTGTGTTAGAGACTGATCTATATGCAAGGCACAGGTTGCCTCTGAGCAGTCTGTATGACACAGAGTAAAGTGATAATGATTTCAGCCCATCTGCATAAGACAGATCTTGAAAACCCTGAATTTTCTTTGTAAGGAACCTTTGTGGTCTCTCCAATTGCTGCAAGTGTTTGGAAAGGAACATACCAAAGGGACCATTGTACTCTATTATTGGCTTGATGAGGAAAGAGTACAAAGGGGTTATAACATTGTTTTTCTGGAGGCAATGCCCTTACTTATGAGATGAGCAATATAAAATACCCTTCTTACCACTGTGCAGACATGGTTTTTGAAATTAAGGTTGCTGTCCATCTGTGTGCCCAGATCTCTCACCACTTACTCTGTGCTTAGTGTATTACTGTTGCTGTGGTAGTTTGCAGGAATATCACCCGTGGTGAAGGGGGTAATAATACAATTTTTTGCACTGACTTTAAGACCACAACTTTGCCACCAGTCATTAGTCTGCATAACATGTTTTTGCAGGATGTTGACATGGCTAGGGGTTTTACTGATCGCTCCCACTTTGCAGTCATTAGCAAATTTTGTCAGCCAAAGTCCTTTAGTTTTAGTCTGTACTTTAGAGAAGTAGATTCCAAAGAGTAGGGGTCCATAACTCAACTGATCCTTGTGGAACACCACTGGTTATGGGACTGCTGGAGGAGGTGGAGTCCTCTATTTTCACAGTATGAGTTCTATCAATGAACCAGTTTGCAACCCACCTGACAATATATGGGTTGATACCCAGAAGAGCGAGTTTATCAATGATGCCTGAGTGGGGACTTGTGTCAAAGGCCTTAGCTAAGTCTAAGTAGGTCTTATGCACAGCTTTGTCCTCATCTAGGTCTTTGGTGACTGTCTCAAAGAAGTCCATCAAGTTTAACAGGGATGATCTCCCATTGACAAAGCCAAACTGGGTGGAGTGAAGCATTTGTCCTGTGGAAGTAAGGCATTAGAAACTTTGCAATGCTTCTAAACTCAGTGCATAAGCTGTCTGTTTACCTACAAGTAAATAACAATGGTATATACTTCCTCTGTTGGTTTGTTCTTTCATTGTTATCTTTGATATATCAATTGAATATTTACTTTATACCAGATAACTCAAGAAAATGTACAGCTTAAAATGCCATTATCTGAGGCAGATAATTGTATATATTATACTAAGTATTGTTTGCAACATATATATTCACTGATGCTATATTATCTATTTTTGTATAATTGTTTTCCCATGTATTTGTTTGTACTGATCATTACTTAATTTGGGTCAGAGCTGATAAGGGCACTGTATCTATTCCACATATATAATTAACAAATAAAATATTATTGAAAACAATGATTGCAAAAAGCTTTGTTTTTAAATGTAAAACCTATGTAGTGAATATTGGTCACTATTCTACATGTCTTGTCTAATAGTTTTCATATATATCTATCTGTCTATATATATATATATATATGTGTGTGTGTGTGTGTGTGTGTGTGTGTGTGTGTGTGTGTGTGTATACATACATCTGTAGATATGTTCATGCTTCTGTGTGTGCATGTGTGCTGGACAGTATGGTCTTTTGGAAATTACATTTTCAATTCATTGCTGGGCAAGTATTTATATTATCAGAATGTAAGAGTGTATTATTGCAATTTCATGCTGTCTGTATGACATGTTGTTTATCTTATTTACATTGTTGATATATGGCAATGGGTTCATGATAGCTGATTTAATTTCCATCCCATATATATCATTCAATATTTTTACATTAACTTGACAAGGTGAGAAGAACAGGATACTCTGTTTTACAAAAATCAGAAATTATTCTTTAATTTAGAATGGTGTCACATCTGATAACATTTTTTATATTGTCTTTCATTTTAAAAAGTGATTAAAGTACAACCTGCAGCAGTAGGGGCTGCCATTGAAAGAAAAGACATTGCAGACATTTCAGTAAAATGTCACCATCTGCACAGCACGGGAACAGCATTCCAGGGGGCTCTTTAAAGACAATGCTCTGGCTTGGAATTATGCAGCTAGCTGTCTACACTTTGTTCTGTAGAGCTCTCAGGAATCTGAAGGGTATCCATTAAAGCACAGTGCAAATATCACAAGAAAAAGCAAACATTATAAATATACGAGCTTCCTCTGTGTCTTTTGTTTCATGTTAAGAGTTTTATTTTTATCATGTGAAGATGCATAAACAAGTATCCTTTGCAAATGTTTAAAAAGTTTACCCCATGATAGGAAGACAGTCTGCCTTTTGCAGTACAGTTTGATAGTATTTCATATTGTCTTTATTTCATGCAAGTGGTACACTTTTGTATAAAATAAGTTTAAAATAAATGTGTACACAATACAATATATAAAAAGATTCAGATTTGTGGAAAGGTTATATTTTTACATTTATTTATGCAAACCACACAGTTTTACAGTGAATGCATTTGATTTCAGAAGAAACTTTTGTCAATCATCATCAGTAGTGCATGTCTGATGATAAAACATTTGACAGAACTGATATCTGTACACTAGGATAGACAGCAGACATGTTCTTGGTGGATTTGGAAAATGCAATAGAAGACTTGCCTAAATATTTTACTTTGTATGGTCATCTGGCACTAAGCACAGAGGACCAAGGCTCTGGGCAATCAGTGACCATAGTGGAACAGGGGTTGGATTCCTTCCACTTCCATTTGCTTACTGTGTAACTTCGAGCAAGTCGCATGACCAGTCAGTGCTCCTTGTTTTCAGTGGGCATGCCCATTTAAACATACAACATAAAAATGGTGCTTTGTATTCTTCTATTCAGACTAAAAAATACATTGGTCTCTCAATATCCTCAACGATCTTCCTTGTGTTCATCAAACAACTGCTTTATACACTATTGATAAGTCACTGAATACATAAACATTCATGTTCATTTTGCAAAAACTCTTGCATATTCAGACAAACCAATAATCATTGCTTTGTAATTTAAATTAATGGTCTGTGATCTGTCTTGATAGTCACACACAACTTTTTTAATTCCAGTCTCCCTGTCAGAAGACACACACACACACATACACACACACACACACACACACACACACACCTGCAGCCATGTAGGCTGAACTAAAAATGTGATAGAGAAAAGACCACTTCAGTCACCCATAAATTTATTGGAGAACTCAGCAGTAATCATTATTGCTAAACTGCATCAATTTTTTGGGATTGAAAGAGATAGATACATCACCCCACAACTGTTCATGTTTCTTAATTCCCACAATATATGTATGGCCCTCATAAAGCATAAGTTTAGATATTAATTACAATAGATTTGTGATACTTAGCAACTTGACAGCACCAGAAGGAGATATTCCTACTATTGATAAAACAATATATAAACAGCAAACAAATAATAAACACATTAAGAATGAAGGCAGTGCAGTGTTTGGAAAATTTAGTAGGGCACACATTAAATTGACAGATGGTATACATTTTAATGAATAGTAGCTTGTGAAAGGCCATCTTTCCAATCCCAACTTTTCTAAAAAAATTAATCTCAAATTATTTTAAAACATAGTCACTGTACTGTGAGATGCAGGTCTGTGCACCATTTCTCATTACTACCAAGTGCTTTCTCTTTTCCCAGTGTTACACAATCATTGAATTAGTAAACATAAGCAAATATGAGTGGATGCAACCCCTCCACATGGGTGGGGTGTGCACTGGGGCTTATCCCCTGCAAAATGCTTTGTTTTGTTAGGTGCTCATTTCAAAGAGGTTGACAGTTACTCAGGATTCTTGTTTTAAGACATCCTATCAATACTATCTAGAATGCAGGATGTATCACTAAAATAGATACACTGGATACTAAACTAGAAAGTTTCAAAGAGACCTGAAAGATGATGGAACATTTTGAAATTCTTATGAAACAACAAATCATCAGTTTGGAAGAAAAAGTGAATGATCATGAAGGAAGAATAACTGAAGGTGAGCCTCAGGCTGAATTTCTTTAAAACAAAATAACTGACTCATAGAAAAACTCAATGATTTTAAAAGAGATGAAACAACATTAGAATGTATGGTATACCTGAAAAGTATGAGGGGCACAATATAAGAAATGTTTTGACTACCTGACTACATAAAGCATTAAATCTACTTGAAACTTTGATATCTTTTATAACTGAAAGAGCGCATAGATCCCTGAGAACACATACTAAGAATGAAAACTCACCACCATGTTCAATTATAGCCAAGTTCATGTCTAGCTTTGAAAAAAAAAATTAAATATTAAAAACAATATGGTCCAGCCCACCTATTAAAATAGGTGAACATGTAGTCAGATTTAACAATGATTATTCTAGTAAAGTAATAAGTAAAAGAAAATCCTGTTTACCACTGATCAAGGAACTTAAAAATAACACTATTAAAACCACGTTGGTGTTTCCTGCAAAGAATGAATTATTCCTTTGTAAAGAAACAAAAATATTTAATATGCTGGAGGAGGCATGCACTTTTGTTAACAGCAATAATAACTAATAATACTGAAGAAACGGAGTGGAATAGAATACATCCCCAAAGAGACAGACTGAACTGAATTCTTAGAAAACTGCTTCTAAAACTAAATAGCCTAAAAACAAGTGACTCTCATTCTCTGATTGCAGGACTGTTATTTTCTGAAACAATATGTTTGCCCTTTAAGTTAAAGGTCTGTACTAGACTTTAAGCTTCAAAACATATTTAAGAATGTATTTATATTTTAAAATAAAACATTTTTCATGATGATGAATTTTAAGGGTTAGCATTACTGTTTTACAGTATTTATAGTGAAAAACTTAACATATTTCATTTAACTCAACCTATAAGTTTGTTTCTAAATGTTAAACAAGTACTTCCTGTAAGAGAATGGCATTATACTGAAAACAATAGAATTGGTAACTTTAAAGCTATAGAAGTTAAACATTTTAATTTATTTGTTCAACTTTGCTTAGTATGTGCATTTTGGGTTAACTGAATGTCAGATCTAAATAATATGCTAATTAGAAATGTTAAAGTGATGGTGATTTTGTTATCTTTGTTCCTGTGTAACACATTCCTTTCACACATCATTTATGAAACATCTGACACTTAGAGAGAAAACTTGAGAACAAAAGAATGTTCCATTTCTTCAGCATTCATTCTTCCCATCTTGAGCTGTCCTGAAGAAAATCTAGGTCAAAGTTCATCACTGATGTATGTGAAAGAAGAAAATAAACTTTTTTTTTTCTCAAGCATGTATGTGAGAAACCTACTCAAAATAATACCTCTTTTCTTTTATTAGATGTGAAGAATTGGTAAGACAAAAGGAGTAGTAATTTTTAATACTGAAATGTTGTAACATATGATTTGCTTTCCTTTTATAAGTTAATTGTTTATGCTTTAGTGTTATTAGCTCTAACTATACATGTTAACTATATATATTAATTGAAAGAACTAAAGTTAGATGTTTGTTACTGATTAGTACAGCTTAAAAGAACAAAGAATGAGAAATTTACAGAGGAAATTAGCTGTTGTGTGTGTCATTTTCACATGCTGTAGTCAAATTCTGATGTAAGCATGTAAAGCTTAGATAAGAACAGCAGTTCACAATGGCTCAAACACACATTCAAATTAAATAAGAAAGAATTATTTTATATATAGTAAAGATTACTTGCAATGCTAGAATTAATAAGAGTAAATACCATAAATAATATGCATATGCACAAGGAATGCAATATTTAGTCTATAAGATTAATAAAAGAGCAGTATCAGTAAATTAAGAAATATGTACACATACTATAACCTTTGATGATTAAGTAGCTCTTTGATGAGCGATTTCAAAAATACTATATATAGGATAAGGTTGAATACTAGTGGGAAAATAAGACAGAAAAATATATTTAAACACAACAAACTGCTTTTAATAAAGATACACATTATGTTCACCTCAATATGACAAAAATATGACTGCAGAAGATGTCATATAATTTACATAGAAATCATGTAAAATATTTGAAAATAATCTGAAAGTTGAAATTTGATGCTTAGTCATGCAAACTTTGAAGCTTTTTACATGTATACTATTACATTCACTAAGACTACCTAAAATAACTCATTTAATTAGTCAATGCTAAAACTTTAATGTTTTATTGCTGAATCAGTACATCCATTTTGATAGACAGTAAAGTAGATTTTTTTTAATATGTTTGAATCTGTGAAGGGAGAATGGGATTTGAATTGAACACATTGTAATTCTGGAATACAATATAGACTGCAAACATTTTTGACTCTGTAGAAATAGCAAAACATTCTCTTCAGCTTCAGTAATATGCATATTTTATGAAGTAGTTTTATAAGCTAAAGGATTTTTAAATATTTTGATATTTGACATGTTGAGTGTTACAGAAATTTGAGATACAGACACTTGTACTTTAAAGACTAATTCACAGCTTTTGTTAGACTTATAAAATGTGTATCTTTTGACATGATAAATGTATATGCACACTGATTTCTCTTTTGTATTATAGCTTAATATAATAAGATTACCTGTCTCCATTAAATTTACAGATTGCTTTATCTCTTCGAGTCCCACTCTGTTATACTTATTTATTTAGAGATCTAGTTGTAATAATGTTGAATGAGCAAATAATATAAGAATATTTAATAGATAATTTATTTTCTTCTTCTTTTTGCAGTTCCCATTAGGGATTTGCATCTTGCTCTGTCACACCAACCATCTGCATGTCCTCTCTCACCACATCCATAAACCTTATCTCAGGCCTTCCTCTTTTCCTGTTACCTGGTAGCTCCATCCTTAGCATCCTTCTCCCAATTTATCCAACATCCCTCCTCAGCACATGTCCAAACCAACACAATTTCATCTCTCTGGATTTGTCTCCAAACTGTCCAACCTGAGCTGACCCTCTAATATACTCATTGCTAATCCTGTCCATCCTTGTCACACACGGTCCAAATATTAATATCTTTAACTCTGCCACCTCCAGATCTGACTCCTGTCTTTTTGTCAGTGCCACATCTCCGACCTATATAAATTAGTTGGTTTCACTACAGTCTTGTAGACCTTCCCTTTCACTCTTACTGGTACCTGTCTGCCACACATCAATCCTGACACCCACTCTACCCTGACTACACTCTCTTCTTTACCTCTCTTCCACACCCACCTTTGCTCTGAACTGTTGATCACAAGGATTTACATTTAAATTGGAAATTGAATTCCATTCCTATGTTCAAATTTTTTTTTTAATTTAATAGCAATATTATGTAAAACTGAAAAAGAAGTGATCAGAATAGCTATAAATCATACTAAGACATTTAGTGGTAATGATAACCTTGAAATGTTGCTATTGAAATACCAAGATTATTAATGTGTTAATTGTATAAAATTACATTGATTCAATATATTCCTATCATTGTATAATAATATGTGACATTGAATTCCTTCTTTTCTGTGTATATATTGTTATTATGTAAAATTAATAACATTTTTCTTAAACAAAAAGACTAGTCTTAAAGGTTGTCAAAGTAGTACTTGCCTTTGACCTGTAGTGACAACCTATTCAATAGGCTGGGAATATGCTGTGTTAGGAATCTGTTCCTCCAGTGAATCTTGTTTATGTTTTGCCATCATTAAATCTACATTAATATTTACTTTTAATCATCAGGGTTCAAGATGCCATATGTTTGAAAATAATCTTAGTTTTAGTTTACACCACTTTTGTCAGTAATATTAACTACTTTTAAATGGGCGGCCACGGTGGTGCAGTGGTTAGCATTGCCGCCTCACAGCAAGAGGTTCTCCGGTTCGATCCTCGGCTGGGGTGCCTTCTGTGCGGAGTCTGCATGTCCTCCCTGTGGTCGCGTGGGTTTCCTCCGGGTGCTCCGGTTTCCTCCCACATCCCAAAGACATGCTGCAGGTGGATTGGACACTCTAAATTGGCCCTAGGTGTGCGTGTGAGTGTGCCTTCTGTGGAAGGTTGGGCTGGCAACTCGACACTGTAAAACTCCACTGCCATTCAATGTGCGGACAGGTGATCCGCTGTGGCGACCCCTAACCGGGATAAAGCCGAAAGAAGAAGAAGAAGAAGATTAACTACTTTTAAATCTGCATGCATGTTGTTATATGCTTGAATGGTAATTTTCTAATAGTATACCATATAATGTGGTTCTGTGTATATTTTTATTCTGTACTATCATATTATATTTATTTGATATTATTTTGTTCCATTTTCCTTCTAGCTGTGCCTGTACAATACATAGCATAGCTACTAGACCATATAAAGTATTCTTTATACCAAATATTTATAAGCATAGTTATCTGTATTTTATGCAGAAGTGTTCCCTATTTACTTCCCACTTTCAAATATGAAATATATTGTTCGGCTTTCATCAAAGGTTAAAAAGGTCTATTCTTCATAGATAGCAAATATATTCCCTTTTAAGAGATTTTAGGGGCTAAAGATACATTGCCACTGATTTCTAATCATTCAAAAATGTTTTGCAATTCTTGTGCATGGCATTGGTTATTTTATTGAAACTATTACATTTTATTACCAGTCTGCATATTTTTACTTCACTTCATTGAGATTCCTTCTATTTTATAAGCTGAGAATAAAATGCATCATGCTAAGTAATGAGCACTTATTTTAATCTCATCCTGGGGCTCCTCAAGCATTTCCAGGGCAGCTCAAAGATACACCCTGCTTACCATGGCCTGAGTTATCCTCAAAGCATCATTCCAATAGGCTGAGCATAAAACAGTAAAGCTGTCCAGAAGGCATTGTTGTAAGAACCCCATACTATCTGGTTTGGCGCCTCATAATTCACAGAAATAGGAGCTGTACTCCAAGGTTGTCTTGTCATTTACCTCTCAGGGGAGAAATCTGACTTTTTCAGCTTGTAACCATGATCTCATTCTTTTAATCATTACTAACAGTTAACGACCAAAGGTGTGTAGAGAGGCACAGAATGACCAGTAAAACAACAGCTTCTCTTAAATTTCAGCTGCACATCACCAGAGTGGATCATTTCAGGGGGAGCTAGACTTTAGATATCACTCCAGCCTACTTACTGATCTTATGATTACACTTGTCAATACACATGAACTTGAACCCTGAGTTACATAAACAATTTCACTGAGCACTATTGTTCTAAATTTCTCCACCAAGGGCACATATTCCTCCAGCATGAAGGGAGCCATATGTACTTTTCCAGGACAGTATTGCAACCCCATTTCTGACCATGTTTATTCATATTCTAGCTGTTTATGACACCGCAGTCAGAAGTAATCTTTGACAGATGAGGTTATAGTAGCTTCCAAAGCTGGACAATGTCATATCCTTGGCTGCATCATCTTGGTGTTATATCCTTGAAATCAAAGAACAGGAGTAGTGGCATGGCACAGTTTGATGGTAATCATCACCAATCTTAACAAATCTAAGTTAATGTCACAAATCCTTATGTACATAAAGTGACAGAAGAGCATACAGAAGAGGTCCTGGTATTCTCACAGGACCTCCCATAGTACATACTAAATCATACAATCCTAAGCATTCTCCAGGTCCACAGAAAATGTATGTAGTGGATTAGAAGTATCAAAGGGCACTTCACATAAATGCCTTTGATTAGAAAGCTCAAGTGAATGTCAGAGCTATGGTAATGGTTCCACAGGGTCCATCACTGATGAATGGATTGAGGTGAGGGGCAAAACAAAGAATACTGTCATGAATGAAATCAATACAAATGTGCATTAGCTGAACTTCATTTAATGGGGATTCACTCTTATACCCAGATTTGGGAATATTATCTGCTGGTGACCATTCAGTGGCTGGGTTGCTACTGTAAATCAAATAGGTTCAGCCTAGAATGTTACATGGAGCTTGTTGTGAAGGAGGGGTATACTGATGCAATGTTGTCTGGGTGACAGATAAGAGTGACAGTGATTCAGACAAACTGCAATTATTCTTTATACTTCAAAATCCTTTTTTTAATCCACGAGTCTTGCTAGTAATTTACTTTTGGCTGTGTTCATAGTTTCTTCTTCATATCTTTGTAAAAATGACAGCTGTTAATCTAGGAACTTACGTTTTCGTACCATAAATTTTACCATCCCAAATGGTTATGAAATGTACAATTCCTGCTCCAGTGTACAAACTGCTCTTTTCTGATACCTTTTATCAATTTCTGAGTAACACGTATTTGTACACATAAATGCATGCTTATATACCATTTTTGTGAGACTTCATGGAACTTGAGCATTTATTATCTGAAGACTAATGATAATGTAATTGTACTGTTAAAAAGAATTCTGATGCAAAAACCTGAATCATTAATTTACTGAGTGGTATGGGTAGCAGTCAGAACTTTCTCATTCTTATTTATTTCCAGTGTATTTAACAGAATAATTCTAAAACCGTAATGGTTTTACTTAGGTACTCTAAAATAGAATAGTTTTGAAATTAATGAATCCTCCTTGAAAACTATATAGCCAAATCATTACGTGGTGCTTTAACCACAGAAAAGTTGCAAACTATTGGATTTATGTAGCTGTTTATGCATTACATACATCACCAAAAAGAAATGGAATACTTGCTTGTAATGTTTCCATAACATAAACTTGGGAGCACCATGTAATGTGCTGTAGGAGTGGTCCATTATCTATGAGAATGGCTAATTAATTAATTAATTAATTAATTAATTAATTAATTAATTAATTAATTAATTAACTTATATTGTAGAAAGAGGACAGTATCCCTGTATTCTGTCTCCTGCAATCTGTTATGGGGAGATCTATGCCTGGCATATAAGGTATTGTTGTACCTCACCCTGCTGGACCACCTGCATATCCGCAAAACAAATAGCAGCAGAATTACCCATGCTAAACCTTAAACCTTGCCTATGATACACACACACACACACACACACACACACACACACACACACACACACACACACACACACACACACACACACAACCTGATGGAGAGACTGGCATGTATCCCAGATACTTCAGCTTCTTTGTGTAGCAGACTTCTTCCTTAAACCAATTTAAGTGTAACTTGGGCAACTGTATGTGCAACAGGAAATTCAAACCTGATTTGGTGCATATGTCCGTAATGGACACAGGTAGCCTGTAAACGTTTAATTTCCCAGGCTCCTGTGTACAATTATCAAGGGTAAAAGAGCTTGTCAAAGATCTGGGATGCATGGCTTGGCTTAAAAGGTCCTAGTGGTTATTAGCCTAGTAAACACCTATGAAACTGTAAAATAGACTGAAATCTACAGCTGATTTGTGTTAATGTTGCTTTGAAAATGATGTGTCATACAGACATACTAGTAAAGTGTCTGACAGTCACAAATGTCAGGCTTGTGATCATGCAAATTAAGACTTAAAGGAATATTGAAATGTTTATGGAGCTGATTATTTTACTGAAACATGTCTGTTAGTTTCATAGGTTCATAGGTAAGTACTAGGCAATCGGTCTGCAGACCATTTCAAGCTCAGCTAAAAAAACATATTCAAAGTTTCTCTCTAGCCTCAAGGAGAGCAACACAAGATAGACTGGGAGATAATTTGAGGCTGCCCATCCAATTAGCTAGGTTTGCCTCTCTGTTTGACATTTAGTAGAAGTTTGTTCCAGAAGTGAGGGAATACATTGGGATATGAATCTGTCATGCCAAAATGCCTTATTTATCTGCTGATGAAGGTTTAGTTCACTTAACAGAGTTTTTAATGTACCATTAGTTCTGCAAAGGATTTGGTGATCAAATAGTGTTGTACCTTTTACAGGATAAAAGGCTCAACATAGATCTCCATAGAAGAGTGTGTAAGAAACTAAGTACATGAAAAGGACTGCCAGTCTCTCCTAATAACTAAGAACTTTGTAGCCACTGATCTTTTAAGTTATGAATCCCTTGAGATCTCTCAAGTTGTTTCATATGTTTTGATAAATATATGCCAAAAGGTGAGTTATATTGAATAATGGGTCTGATAAGTTATGAGTAAAAGGGAATTAAGACTTCCATGGATTTATTGGCAATGCCTTTGGAAATTAGATGGGCCAGATAAAAAGCTTTCTGAACTACTGGAGAGGCATGATGGCCAAATGATAAGGAATTATCAACAAGAATACCTAGATCCCTTAAAACAGTGTCTGACTGGAGGGGTGCAGGTCCTGTTTGGTAAGTGAAACTATTTTGTTTTCTAAAAAGAGGTATGCTACATTTTTGTACATTTAATTTGCGACCCTTGTCCTTGCACCAGTTGTTAACATAGTCTAAACAGTGTTGGAGCAATTGTGAGTCAGTTGAAGATCAAATAACAACACCCAGTATATAGCCATCTGTAAACTTAGATAACCATTGGTCAAAAGTGGTGGTCTGAAGGTCTTATAAATATATGCCAAGTAGGAGAGCCCAGAACAAGACTCCTGTGGTACACCACTGGTAACTGTTTTACTTTCAGAAATGGTACCTACTACTCTAACCACATGGGTTCTGTCAGACAACAGGTTAGCTATCCATCACACAATATAAGGATTTACTTTCAGATTTACAAGTCTATCAATAATGCTTGCATGGGGAATAGTGTCAAAGGCAGTAGCCAGATCTGGTTATGCCGCATGCATGGCATAACCACTATCCACTGCTTCAATTACTTTTTCAAAGAAATTAATGTGGTTAAAGAGGCAGGACCTTCCTTTGATAAGGACAAATTGATGAGGTCCAAGGTTGATTTTTCAATGTCCAGATTAATTACGTCTGAGATAATGTATGCCGTAGCTTTACATATGAGGTTAGTGAGACTAATGGGTCTATAGTTAC
The DNA here is from genome assembly GCF_019279795.1 of Protopterus annectens. NCBI lineage: Eukaryota > Metazoa > Chordata > Ceratodontiformes > Protopteridae > Protopterus > Protopterus annectens. The sequence goes on from NC_056737.1 coordinate 526,719,220, forward strand.
CAGGATCCATGGTTGGGCTGCCCTTGTATGATGGCATTCCAGTAGCTATTTTCTAGTGTTGCTGAGTGTTATATCAAAAAATGGCTTAGGCATAGTCTGTATACAACAACTTGTGAGCTTGTTAAAGATGTTCCCATTACAAACAAAATTATCATTTTGTATAATAGTCAAGGTTTAGATGATGGAAAATAGTTCATTAATTGAAATACCAGTGCTTAAGAAATGACTTGAGCAATGATAATTAATAAATTCTGGCATATCTGCCAGTTAGCATGGAAAATTAAGAACTTTGAGGTGTTAACAAGCTGCTTCCTATAGTCCATGGTTTGATTCCTTCTGTCTCCATTTGTCGACTGTGCAGATTGATCTACAGCAAGATGACATAAGCCTCTTATTCTTCTCCTAGTTTAGTGTAGCTTGCTGTCGAATTTTGCAAAAACATCATAGGTGAATTAAATATTGTATTGAAATTGTGACATTTGACAAATGAAAAATATTTGCCTGATTAAGTATGTAAAATTTTAACTTTTCATAAATGCATATTTTGGGCATTAGTTATACCCAAATTTTTGTGCAGAAGACAAACAGCTCCCATATGGAAACCAATATAGTGCAGTAAGATATGCAATATTTATTTATTTTATTTATTTATTAAACATTTGTTAACCGGGAAAGTCCAACTTGGACAAAGCCAGTTTTCAGCGTGGGCTAGGGGAAAAATGCTCTAGATGCATATCTTTGAAATATAATATATTATATGATTTATTTAAAAGCATTGAAAAATATATCTTGTGGGTTGTGTAATTTGATTGAAATGTTTTCATTAATCATATGCATTTCATTGTTTTTACACTTCAGTCCTATAATATAATGTAATAAAATACATATGGTTTCTATATTTTTTTGTCAGCAAGCTAACTTTGGTAGGTCAGTATACATACACAAGGAATACCCTTGCAACAAGCAAATTAAAAAAAAAGTAAAAATAGCATTTTTTTTGCAGGGGGGCAAGCCCTGCTGTGCAAGCCAACATTAGATGCTAATTATATATCTTTCCCCACTATTGTGTGACCTCAGAGTTGGTATATATCATTAGCAGTGGGTGTAGGGGGCTGGCCTCCCTGCAGAAACATTAAAAAATGTAGTTCAGTTTTGCCAGATTATTTAATGGTTTTCTGTTTAATTAGATGATGGCACATTTTTCAATGTGTTTGCAGGGAGCTGATCCCTCTGCACCACAGGCTAATTATTTATACCAACTCAGAGCTGAGGAAAAAGAGCATAAAGCCTCCCCTGGTATATCTTCAATTCTGTCAGTCTTTTTCAGTTTAGATACTTCTCAGTTTACATATTTTGTACTTTTATCTATTTTTTTGTTGACGTTTTTACTGTTCTTATGCTGTTATACTGCATATAATCTGCTCTTAATATCAACATCACAGTTTTTCCTCTCACTAACTGCTACTAAAAAAATAGAGCAGATACTTGCAAGCAGAAGCTGGTTAGAAAGTTAACTTTTTAGCTGTCTTCTTCTTGCATATTCTTGCTCATTTTAAGCTGTAGTTATCGAGAGGAAAACAAAGGCTGGTGCTAAAAAAACTTTTTTTCATGATGTATGGATTCTGTGTCATTCTCATTCTTCATTAATTCTGTTTTTTTTTTTTTAAATGCTGAGTGACCAGTTTGCTAAAGTGTGATAAATGTTGTATTATCCCTGGGAGTCAACTTTGTTTTGGTTTAAACACCTAATAAAATGTAATGGCTACTGAGTTTATACTATACTCGGAGGGCACACCTGTTTTAATTGATAACTTTTTTGAAATTACCTGCTGTGACTGCACAGATTCTTTTAGAGCTGGGTTAGTAATAGCACTGTCCCTGAAAGCTTGCTTGCTTTCTCATTTGCATGCATTTAATAAAGTAATATCTATGGTGTCTGTTGGATTCACTTACTGCATGCATACCTCTCAGCTGCACAGATTTTCGCAGAATGTCCAGATTTGTGCCTAATATTTTTGATCCGTTTTTCATAAAATTGTGGTTTTCTGGCAAGTTAGTGGCAAACTATTAAAGACTGAAGTTAGGAAATAATGACTGACATTTGAGTTTAAGACTTCCTACCCTTCAGAAAATCCATGCTAAAGCAAAACCTGTTATTCTATCAACTTTCTAAGTTTATAAGAGCAATATTTAAAAATTGTCCCTATTTTTGGGCCTTTGTCTCACTTTTATTAACGACTTTGTCCAAATCTCTTGCTGTAAGAGGTTGAGAGGTACAACGCCATAGAATTGCATACCTTGAGTACAAATTGTTTTGGAATCCATCAATAAATGTGACTCAAGTTTGTCTTTGCGGTGATTAAAATGACTTGATTGTTACAGTAACTGCATTGGTATGTCAGTGTATAACAATGTGATCCTCATACAGAGACCTTTAGGCTTGATATACTCCAGCTTGTTGCATTTCCAACTTCTTGTACTCTGTATTTCTATTAGCATTCTCATTAATAGTCATAATGTATATTTTCATAGGAATGTACAGCTATTTATATTACTCTTAATGGTATACTCCAGATAGAGTACCATTACGTTTCTATCTGTTGCCTTGTGTAAATTTTATCTGTACTTAATGCATCATTAAAAATTTTGTTTATATCCTTACGAAATCATCAGACATTTTTCTGTATCACTGGCTTGTCTGCAGCTAGATCCCTCCTAAATTAATTTCAAGGGAAAATAATGAATTTCTGAACAGAGGAATACACCCAGACTAGAAATCGAAACTCGACAACTGCGCCCCCCAAATTTAAGGCCTAATAGTAAAATATGTATTTTTAAATTAAATAATCAAAGTACCCCCAATCACTAATTAAAAATGGTAGGCATCTTGCCAGTCTGAAATTAGCTATACAGATAAATGAGTCTTCAAACAGCAACTACTAATTAAACTTATTTGAACAATTAAAACTATCTTTAATTCTACCAAAGCATATTAAGGGCACAGCTCTACTATAAAATATTATTTACCTCAACTCCCAGATTTAAAAGGAAATAATTAAAACTGCATCAGAATATAGTTACGAGAACTACCAGTTACACAGTTTATTCATACAAAGTTACTAGACCTATAAAAAGCTGTATTCAGTAGAAATGTTGTCAATTAATAAAGCCCATTGAAGTCAATGGAAAAACTATTCTAACCTAATGAAAGAGTAAAAAGAAAAACTAAGAAAATGTTATTTTATTTATTTATTTTATTTTTATTTACATTTGTTGACCGGGAGTGTCTGACTGGACATAGGTCCATTTTCAGCGGAGGCCCGGGGAGAAAAGCTACACAGTTAAAATAAACAGACAGTAGTTACATTGGATTACATAGCAATTAACAATATAACATAGCAATTACTTACAACATCTTACAACATATTTACAGATGAAGAACATAGTACATCAGTAGACAACTAGAATCTTTATCTGTGAAGTACATAACAGACATTAACAAATGTTACAATAAGAAGTTCCTGCTGTATAATAAGTACTAGGCTTATGAGCATCTGAGGTTGCTATAATCAAGATAGTTAGTGGAGTGGAAAGAAGGGTAGTAGTTGGATGGGGTGGGTGATTTTAGAGTGGGAGTTGCAAGGGCATAGTCAGCATGTTTTTAGGTGCGCTTTTAGTAACGTTTTGAAGTGGGTGCATGATGGTACGGAGGTAATTGTGGGTGGGAGGGAGTTCCATAATTTGGCTATGGTGCAAGAGAATAGTGCTTCACCAGCAGAGCTATTGGCTTTAGTGATCTGCAAGTGATTTTTGTTGCTGGATCTTCGTGGTCTAGTGGTGCGATAAGGTTGGTGTAGATTCTGGAGGGATAGGACATTTAGTGGATGGTTTACTAATTTGTGGGTGAGTGAGAGTTGATACCATTGAAGGAGATGAGGGAGTTCAAGCCAGCCCAGTTCAGCAAGTGAGAGACAGTGGTGACTACGGTAGGATGCCCCTGTGGCGAATTTGGCGATTAAGAAAAGAAAGATATATGTAGAGTCTGGTATGTTGCTACATGAAGTATCCTGTATTGCAGGATTAAGTAATTTTGTTCATGGCATCTATAATTTTCCATTCATCACATGACTCATTCTTTACACCTACAGTACAGCAGAACTCCACATAATGCATGCATATTTTATCCCATATCCCACTATAACACATGTAAGAGTTTCCATGTATGTTGTTGATGCATTCCTGATTAGTACGACACTAAGTCATGCATAATACATATAGGTAGAGACACACAGGTATAAAAGCCCATCTGAGAAAAAAATCAAGTTGTCCATGTGCCATCTGCAACATATTTGGCTGTGCATATATATCTAAATACATGGTAAGGTCAAAGTGGGTTCGGTCGAACCCACTTCAGTTGAAGTCTGGAGGCCGAACGGCGACAATGTCGAACCCGACGTTGTCGAAGTACGAATCTTGCCCCTATCTTGACTCATGTTAAAGCCCATTTCGAGGTCGAAGGCGAGTCGTATTTCAACAATGTTGGAATCTGACATTGTCGTTTTCGTGTACGTGGGTCAACAATCCCATCATTCGATGGGGGCCGGTCCAGCCATATATCTATATATATATATATATATATATATATATATATATATATATATATATATATATATATATATATATATATATATATATATATATATATATATATATATATATATATATATGTGTGTGTGTGTGTAGTGAATCACAGAAGTGATTTGTAATAGCATAAGGTTTGTATATGATTACCTTACATTGCACATAATACATGGCTAGGTGAAGCACACTAGCAACTGCTGTCATATGCAGGAACTTCTATACAGATCAGTTTTTGTTTTCTCTCCTAGAGCCAATGTACAGACACACCTCTTATCAGCAATGACCTATGTGGTTTTATTAGGTTAAGTGAATTGCTTAGGGTTACAAAAGATGGGGTAAATAGTAATTAAATTCATTCCATCTCTTTAGAATGAAGCTTGTTAGCAGCACATAGCCTTAACCCTACATGCTAATATGCATTATCAGTTTATTATTGACAATCTCCATAATGACATTTAGCTGTATAATTTATTAGTGATTTGTAAACCTAGGTATCCACAGTTGTGTATGCTTCAAAACGTGGCCATAACTGCATTTTGTGCTTAAGATCTGGAACATGAAAGGATGTAATCAATACAAAAAGCTGCAGTTGAGCAATTTATGATGAATTAGATACCGTGTAGTCTCAGTGGAAATAACAAAAGTCATATTTCCCAGAGGAAAATGCCTAGCTGTTTAAATGCAGAAATGTATTTTTGACAATGTGCCTTTATTATCATTTTTTTCAGCTAGTTGGGTAGCAGAGTAAATCAATACATTTTAAAAGCTGTCATCTGACAATGCCACAGACAAAAATTTTAAAGTCTAAATCTCTGACTGAATGGAAGTCCATAAAAGATAGCTGCCACGAAAAAAAATAAGTATCAAAAATAATAGTTTGATTATTTTGTTTATTCAAAAAGTTATAATTACTGAATAACATAAAATTGAGTTTAAAAGGATATATTAGAACCAAACAAAAAATGTTTCTGCAAAGACCTTAAGAATTCACCAAAGTGATTCAATAGAAATAATATAGTAAGCCAAGGGCTATGTTCAATGTGACCTTTTTGTCTCCTAGTTGACCATAGAGTAATGGTTTCTTCATACAGTGAACTTTGAACTGCATTTCCTTTTTTGATAGAAGACAGAATGGTTCTTCTAAAAGTTAATCATCAGAAAAAACAAAATGCTTTATCGTAGACAAGTCAACAATCGAAGCGCATGAAATGGAAAAGTGCATCCAAGGTTAAAAGGGATGACAATGGATTTTACTGAAGCCCTTGTAACCCATGCTGCCAACCTGTTTTTCCCCAGGTTCACTACTTCACTGCACATATCAGAAGACATACTGATTTACTGGCTATTTTAAACTACTGTTACATATTGACTTTATCAGTGTTCTTGAGGACTACTTTGTGGCTAAAAAGGCTGAGTTCAACTACCTGTTTAATAAAATAATACTTTGATAAAGCCACTGTGTTTGGTTTCAAGGTAATTGACTTGCCACCATCTTTTGTGGTAGGTAGAGCTCTACAGAAAAAGGATGAATGGCTGCTGGAGGGTTATTTTAAAGGTAAGCAAGATTTAATAACTCACCTCAACCCCCAATAACCCTTACTTAGAATGGTAAGAAATAAAAAATACTTTAACCCCACCAAATTCCAACAAGAACTAAACTCATGTGAATGGTCAATCTTAAGACACCTCCCCTTAGATGAAGCAGTCACATACTTTAACAGCAAATTCCTAGAAATTCTAGATTCTCATGCACCCGTTTGTTCAAAAAGAACTAAAGCAAAAACTGCACCATGGCTTTACAAAGGGTCTAAGCTAAAAATCACACTCAGAAATAAGGCATGGGCATTATGGCGAACTACTAAACACCCTCAGGATCACATTCAATATAGGCAATTAAGGAGCAGCACTAAAAAAAACATTCTACAAGACAAAAAAACATACTACTATAATCTACAGGAAAGAAATCAAAACAAGCCTCAGAGGTTTTGGGCAGGTTTAAATAAACTATAACAACCTGGTCAAACGTCCAACCCAGTCTCTGCAGCCTACATTGATAAATCTTCTGAGGAAGTCCCTGATAGTTTTAATCATTTCTTTACTGAAACCATTCAAGCCCTAGCAAGACAACTACCTCCCAGCTCCCCCAGCTATGAAAGTAACACCCAAGAAACCAAGTGACATTTAGATTCCAACCATTTCCCACCTCACTCATCTGCACCTTGATTAAAAAACTAAAACCAACCACACTCTCCGCTGATCAACTCCCTGCCGAGTATCTACAAAAAGCAACAAATGCCATTGCTTACCCCATCTCGATACTAATCAATTGAACAATAGCAGAAGCCAGAATCCCTTCTATTTGGAAAATATCCTATGTTATCCCACTTCACAAAGGAGGTAGCTCTACTGAGTTATCCAATTATAAGCCAATAGCAATACTATCCCCACTTGCAAAAATTATGGAAAAATGTATCCACAGACAGCTGATGCATCACCTAATTCAGAACAACCTCATGGCAGACTCTCAGCATGGCTTCCAACCTCACCACACCACTACTTCAGGCCTTCTAGCCTTCTCCAGTACCATAAACCATAACTGCAATAACAATAATATATCCTCACCCCTCTTCTTGGATCTCTTCAAGGCATTTGATATGGTGGATCACCAATTGCTAATCCACACCCTGTAAACTTTCTGCCTAGATACTACAGCCATCCGGTGGTTCCAATCTTATCTAAATGATAGACACCAGGCTGTCCTTTGTCAAAACAAACTTTCTAAACTTCTTCCCAACACACTAGGTGTACCCCAGGGATCCATACTAGGGCCCCTTCTTTTCTCCATCTTCATTAACGACCTCTATTCTTCCATCCCTACAGTTAGCTGTGTCCAATATGCAGACGACTCCACCCTGATATGCTTGGCCACATCTCCAAATGAACTGTAGTCAGCTACACAAACCACCTTTAACACAATTGAAAACTGGCTTTCTGGTCGCCATCTCATCCTGAATCCCCCCAAAAAAAAAACAAACTGTTGCTTTTCTCACCAACACACAGGTCTACTTCATTCACTTTAACCATTAAATCTAATAATGGCACAATAATCTCCTCAGACTCCTCTACAAAACTGTTAGGTGTTTTAATTGATAATAATCTTAAATTCGACCTACATGTTAATCAATCCATAAAGACCATTAATAAAAAACTAGGCTCACTTTACAGGATAAAAGCCTTCTTACCCCCTCCTGCTAGATTTGCCATAGCTTGTTCTCACCTACTTTCAACTCTTCTCTATGCATCCCCGATACTCTCCAATCTAAACAAATCTGTCCTTAACATTTGCAATAACGACATCGCCAGATTTGCCACTGGCCTGCCTTATAGGACTCACCATTGTATTAACCTAAACCAGCTTGGGTGGCTTGAATTACCCAGCTTGATCCAGTATAACCTCATGACTACTACCCATAAGATCCTTTACAATCCAGATAATACTCCTGCTCTTAAAAATATTATCACCCTCTATCACAATCCCCGACCTCTTCGTTCCTCTAATAAATTACTAGTCCAGACTATTAAAAGTAATAACTCTGCCGTTGATTCTCTCTTTGCGAACAATTAGGCAGATTCCAGACCTCTCTCTCAACCGAAATCACATTGCTCAACTCCCTGAGTCAATTCAAGACTAGACTTGAACAACAACTGACACTAAACTGGCTATGTCAATGTAGCAAACCCGACTAACTCTCCTTGACAATTAGACATAAATAGTTATTTTATTTTAGATTACCTGTGGCACTATCCTGACCTTTACTTTGTTTAACTCTAACGTATCTAGCTATATAACCACTTTAAATATTGTATCTGTAACTAACTGTATGAGTTAATAACAGTATTCTTAGCTGTCTTGAATTACTTAATGATGACCTACTCTCTGAGTTTCTTCAACCCTGGAACTTCTATAATTTGCCTAGGTATGAAACCTCTGTAAATATTTTATCTTAAATATAACTGCTTGCTTAGATATGTTAATTACTTTATACACTGTATTTTTTAATCTAATTTGCTGACCTTGGAGCTTTTCTCCCCAGGCCTCCGCTGAAAATGGACATGTATCCAGTCGGACTATCCCGGTCAACAAATGTAAAATAAATGAATACTAAATAAATTAAGTTCAGCACTGTGGTGACCACTGGTTGCAGAATCTATATTCCTAGTCATCTTTCAGATTAAGAATTAAAAAATATTAGCTTTGTACTGGCAGACATGACACTCATATGTGTTTTCTACACATTTAATCCATTACCAATTTCACTTAAAATATATAAGGAGCCAAACTTTTTGTGGGTAAAGATAATATAATTTTAACCAGTAATGCAAAGCCACATGCAGGCATCTCTTCCAGTATGACTGAGGATATACCAGGAGCAAGAAACCTCAAAAATAAATTACAACAGAATTGAAGTTATGCTTTCTTGTTCCTTACTCAAATGCAAATCAATTTCAGTAAAATGAAACACACTGAGTGCACTAAAAATAGTAGTGCATAGTCTGATATATCAAGCAATCATCTAGCTGTCCAGTCCATGTTTAATTTAGAAATTATGTGGGTACAATATCCAATAGATTTTTACAGCAACTTCATAACTCCAACAGTGCATCCCATAGGGAATTCCTTAAAGTCTGTCAACTCATCGCACTCCCAGAAAATATGTTCTCAATTATCACTTTCTTCCCCTTCACACCTCCAACTTTTGCTATCTGCCTGAGGAAAAATTCTCTGGCGTCTACTTGGGGTATAAAAATATCAATGTAAACATTTCCAGGCAAAAATCCTAAATCTTCTAGATTTTGTTGAAACCTGGCACCAGCTTGCAAGTGCATTATGTGATGCCACTGTTAGCAGCTGTTGTAGTGAGTAGTACATACTCAAGTACTGGGGCCTGGGAAGGCATCACCTGATCCTGCTGTACCAGTGGAAGACTGAGTCCTAATGTAAGCATTATGTGTTTGGTTTAGCACTGCAAATTCCATCATCTGTTGCTGTAACTGCCTTTTCTTGGCAGGAATATGTAGCACTGATTGATGTTTTATGTTGTATACCAGCTGAGGAAATAAATTTCAGAAGTGAGGTCTGACTATAGAGATATGACAGGATTTCATGTGGCAAGGTATGTGTAGTTTATAGCTGCCTTTTCTGTAATATTAACAGACACATGTTCAAATCTGTTCTATTTCTTATTTATGTATTTAGTTAGTTTTTATTTCGATAAGGTCTGCTGTGATGCAGGCTGAGATGAGGCAGCAGACACCTGGCTCTACATTGGAAAATGCACTTCCTCCTTGGTCATCAGCAGTATGCATGCCTGCCTTTCTGAAGGGCTAGAAGGGTCAAGATGTGGAAGGTAACCAGGACAGCTTCTGGTAGCATCTATGACCACATCTTTAGATGGAGGGGCAAAAGCTCCTCTTACAGAAGTCCAGAGAGTTTTCCCTGGGTCACCTAGTAACAACTGTGGCAACTGGTGATGACTGAGACTGGCTAACAGCTGGACACCAGCATTAGCACTCTGTTATGTTGCCTTGCATGGCTAATGGAATCGCCTGACTGTCCGGCCACATCCATCAAGTGCAGTGGCAGCAATGCCAATGATGTCAGCAATGGAGAGGACTGACATCTGTGTAGATTCCTCTCTGGCCAGATTGATGGGCCCTCTATTCCCTTCCCTATCTCAGTCATGGTGCTTCCTTTCCTTATGTGTCACTACTCATATCTGTTTGTAGTCCACTCCTCCACCGTCAATCAATTTGTGTCTCTCTGTTATTGCCCCACATTGCATCATTACCTCCCGTGCCAATCTGTGTGAGCATTATATGTTTGTTTGCCTGCCCCTTCTTCCTCCTCATACCCTTCTTTCTCCATGCACTTGCTCCTTTCTTCCTTTCCACCTTCCCTGTTTACCCTTAAAAATGGAAATGGGCACCTATTGCCCAGATAAAAGTATGCCCTTCTCCATCACCAGCACTACTGATCTTCCATTCATGCTGGCCTTTGAGTTCTGCTTGCACTGTCGCATTTCTGAATTTATTATCTCCCTTTTGCTTCCATATTTACATGATGGCATGACTTGGGACTTTGCTTTTGTGGCCTCGTATAGGCTGTTGTCAGTGGTCATTTTACAACTATCAGACACTTTATTGCATATGTGAACACATTTTGTGTCAGACATGCCACTTCCTTGAGGCTTTCACTTTGGTCACATGACTGTCAATGGTGCGGCCATTCTGGCAGAGGAATTACTGCTATTTTGCAGTCATGATGTTTTATTATTCAGTCCTTTCTTTGGCATGAAGATGCGATGCTGGAACTTATGCATACAGAATTGGAATTAGGATATGTTGCATTAAATTCTACTTGAACTAGTTAACAGACAGACCTTACGTACAAAAATGCGTACATCCCAGCTGCTTACTGCAAAATGGCACTCTAGCTGCACATGCTCAGTATTTATACACTTGTGCAAGACCTTGGATAGCTTCTTAAAGGTATATACACACATATTGATCTACAATATTAATGTTTCTGAATTTTAAAACATGCTGATCTTGAAATATTATATTTTATGTGTATTTTACTTGAGATGCTATGTTATAGTACAGAAAAGTAGCTTGCCCATCATCTGCATTGAGGAGTTCCCCAGACAAGTTGAAGCCAAGGACCAAAAAACAAAATTTTCAAAACTGAAAAATAAAAATCTGCATTTTACTGCTCCAAAACTTTAGCAAATTGCTTAGCTGCTTCCTACAGTTAAATAACCACACCTCAACACTTCAGTCATAGCTGGAGATGCAGTACCTGTATTTATTTATGAAGCCATGATATCCTTGTAGCTTTATAAAACACCACTACTACATTTACATACTACTGGCACCATGATCAAGTCAACATCTCGATAATACCTTTCCCAAATACACAAAGGTCTGAAAGTTTTGCCAGAAGATTTTTAGGGGAAACTCAGAATAAATATTTTTTATACCAGAATCATTGTATTTAACCCTAAATGATATAAATCTGCTTACTACATTTTTTCATTAAACTTAATATAATAGCAGTGCACAATAAACCCAGACAAATGCATGTGGTGATAATGAAGTCCTATCTAGAAATAGTACCTGCCTTCTTACACCATCTTAAAAAAATGTATATCCTTGTCTGATGTTAAATTGGGATGACAATTAAGGGACAAATGGACAAAATCATATATTTCAAGTTGCTGCTGTTATTAGTACATACAGCATGTCTCCTCACCTCCACCAACAAAAGACAGTCACTTTCTGTGTACCCCACTGATGTCAGACTTGTATAAAACTAGAAGAAAAAATAAATAAATAGAATATACAAAAGATAGTCACCTGTTTATGCACCTGATGTTTCATTGTGAAGAAAATGAAAAAAAAGTGAGGTTTCCAACTGGTTACTTTTAAACAGTACACTCCTGTACAAGGCCTGTGCACCCCCTGAAGTTTGTGAGGGAAGTTAAACAAATGTTAATACTGTCCGAAAGCCAACACAAGAACAGTGACCATGGAGATTTAGGTGGAAAGTAAAAGAAATAATGACATCATCTGCAGCTCCAAGGTGGTTATTCATGAACACTTCTGAGCAGGACTGGTTCTGGAGTAGTTAGGATTTAGGGCAGAGGCCACTAATAAGTCTGAGTCATAATCACCATATACAGCCTTGGTGTCCGGGGCACCACAAGCCCCAAGACGCTTGAAGGTCTGGATGTTTTGCAATGTTATTTGTGTCTTATTGTTTGGAAAGATGACTTAAACTGAACAAGTTACAAAGGGTCAGTTGCTTTCATGCAGGTCCCCAACAGATAGTTATAGCCACTTCTGTGTAAAATTCAGACATGCGATGGTAACAGAAGAGGATGGCAATGTAATGTAGGCCACACAGAGTCAGTAGCCATACATTAAACATATACCAAGTTGCTTTACACATTTCATACTTGTCCAGCAAAGCCAGATGTATGAGCAAGCAACAGCAGGTAGGTAGTTATTTTTCCTCTAAAGACAGTCCCAGCTAAGTAGTTATAGCTACTTTATCTGTGCACATCTCCAATGCCCATTTCAGTAGTCCATCTTACTTCACATAAATACACACTAATCCTAAAAGCCAGATAGTGACTGCCTAAACTAAAGAACAAGAGGTCAGTTACTTTCAACTGACAGCTCCTAACCCCACTTGACAGTTAGTGCTACTTCAGATGACAGATAAAAAAAAAATGCCAGCGATGTATTGTATTTCAGCCCTGTCAGTTTCAGTGCAAATGGTACCACACAGTGGTATTCCAAGTTGCCTCACAAAAATCACTTTCATTCTGCAAATGCACACTAGTTCTATAAATCCAGATAGTAAGTATTTAAACTGAGAAAACAAGAGGGCCAGTTAGTTTCTATAGACAAACCTTCTCCAGTAATTACAGCTAAAATGGCAGCTATGTATTGCATTTGGAAAAACTTACGGTAAACACCCCACAGGGTGTGCAATACCAAATCCTATCTTCTCCCTGTAGTGAGTCACACCTTCCATTACTTTTGTATTAAGACAAGTGGTATAACATCCATTGGAAGCCCCAGCAGAGGGGCACAAGGCATTTAAAAGTGATAGTAACAGGTAACTTTCTCTTCCCTCTAAATCCCTGCCGGCCCTGACCTGATTGGTATCGGGGAGTGGGAAATGTCTGTCAATTCATCTCTTCCCTCTGCTTCACCAACCATTGTGACTGCCTGGGGGTTAGAGTCTAAAGGGTCATATTCACCTTCAAAGTTGTTATATACATAAGTAATGTCCCTAAAACTATCAAGGTTAACCGCCTGGTCATTATGGTCTTTATGTGTGTGTCTTAGTTAAATACATATACACCCCTTATCTCTTCATGTTGGGATACATCATGTTGAATTTTATGTTGGGATACATCATGTTGAATTTTATGCTGGGATACATCACGTTGAATTTTATGTTGGGATACATCATGTTGAATTTTATGTTGGGATACATCGTGTTGAATTTTATGTTGGGATACATCGTGTTGAATTTTATGTTGGGATACATCATGTTGAATTTTATGTTGGGATACATCGTGTTGAATTTTCTTCATTTTTCTATCCCTGCTAACTTCACATTTCTTATCAGTTTTCTTAAAAACATTGTAATATACATTTTTATAACTTTCATACAGCAAATCTTCAGTTATTTTCTTATTTAACAAGTCGGCTTCTTGCATTAAATCTGTAATGTTGAAATTGTTTCTCATGATAAGTTCCAAGAGTTCCAGACCATGGCTATTAAAGAAATCTATAAAATGTAAAATAATTCAAGAAAATGCACAGGACTACCAAGGCAGATATGGTATAAATCCAGAACTTTAATAAACGGCTAGTGCTTTCATGCCCTCCTGAGCACTTCTTCAGACTATACAAGTGCAATAAAACAATACCTTTTAAATATATGCCTCAATCTAAAAACACCTATCACATGATAACATCAATTAAAATCACTTAAACAATCTCCGCCCCTTCAAAAAAGGTTTTAAAGGGACTGGACCATTTAGCCCTGGAGGTGCATAACTATGTAGCTTTATGAGCCAACTTGTTTCTTTTTGTTCAAGGATATTAATGGATTCACCTAATCTCATATTAGTTACTATTTGTTCTAATATTTCAAATTTAAAAGTGTGTGTGTAGTCTGTATTCATTACATGGGTGGCCAAGGCATTCCTGGAATCAAGCTTCCTAATAGCTAATAAGTGTTCACATATCCCGTTTTATTAATAGAAGAGAAGATCAGTGAAGTTGTAGGACCACGACCCAGATTTATTTTCAAAAACAAACGCAATCTTAAACGTTTATTATGCTATGATACATTAGATACACGTACACCAGATGGTATTGGCTCCACTTCAATGTGTGGGAATTGCAATTTTTGCATGTATATAGATATGCAATCCACTTTCATGCATCCAGTCACTCATTTTGAATATTCTATTTGTTTTAATACTAACTGCCATAGTACTTTTGTGGTCTAGTTGGCTATTTGCCAATCATGCAATAGTTTTTATGTAGGGAAGACCAAGAGGCAGTTGAGAGACAGGATATGTGAATACTTAATAGCTATTAGGAAGCTTGATTCCAGGAATGCCTTGGCCACCCATTTAATGAATACAGACTACACACACACACTTTTAAATTTAAAGAATTAGAACAAATAGTAACTAATATGAGATTAGGTGATTCCAATAATATCCTTGAACAAAAAGAAACAAGTTGGATCATAAAGCTACATAGTGATGCACCTTCAGGGCTAAATGGTCCAGTCCCTTTTAAACCGTTTTTGAAGGGGCGGAGACTGTTTAAGTGATTTTAATTGATGTTATCATGTGATAGGTGTTTTTAGATTGAGGCATATATTTAAAAGGCATTGTTTTATTGCACTTGTATGGTCTGAAGAAGTGTTCAGGAGGGCATGAAAGCGCTAGCCGTTTATTAAAGTTCTGGATTTATACCATATCTGCCTTGGTGGTCCTGTGGATTTTCTTGAATTATTTTACTTTTCTACTGCTGACTTCCACTGGTACCTACTACTTCCACAGTGGCATTATTTGTTTTTATTAAATCTATTAAATGGTCATAAAATTTACTTTTTAAATCTAAATCATTTGGAAATTTGCTCATTCGTAGTCCCATAGGGACAATCTTTAATTTAATACACTCTGCCAAATAATTGTCAAACTGTAAATTCTAAAGTTTCAATATTTCACTTTCAAGCAGATGAATTAAGTCCACCAAACCTAAGTCCCCTGTGTTATCATATGGATAATCCAACTGATTCTGGTGATAGTTTGAAAATATAAAGGTTTTAGTTAACCATGTGTTCATGTCAAATATCTTATTACTAGTACTACTCTCTTGAAAATTGACAGCGCCTTGTACAGTACCTCTGGGGTTTTTAAAATCATCAATATCCAAATGATTCAGTCCTTCTGCCTCAGGTATATGGACCCATCTTGCTATCAAAGAATGAGACTACATAATTTCTGGTCATGCACCACCATTCAGGCCATGTAAAGTTCCACTGGGAGGAAAAAACACTTTGCAATGGATTGTTTCTAGGCCACTCACACCAGCATGAACATCCTGCTGTGGATTCATAATTCCACCAGAATGTTGACTGAATAATTCAATCAGTTTGTTTATTTTACCTTTAAGTCCTTTGAATCCTGTCACCAGATTGTCCATCGCCAGCCCAGGTGAAATAATATCCAAAATTGAACCTTCCACCCTTCCAACTATCGACCTATTGCCATTCTGTCCCCACTATCTAAGATACTAGAAAAATGTATCCACACTCAACTTCTTCATCACCTTCTCAATCACAATGTACTGACCCCTACTCAACATGGCTTTTGCCCCTGTTGCAGCACAACTACTGCTCTACTCTCCTTCACTCACACCATTGCAGGATCTTTGAACAACAATAAACTTACTTCCTGTCTCTTTCTTGACCTCTCCAAAGCTTTTGATACAGTGTCTCATCCATTACTTCTATCTAAACTTGCTAACGTTCACCATTCCACCTCAGCTGGTTCGCTAGCTATCTGGACGCAAACAATCAGTCAAATGGCTCTCTTCCCCTTCTCCTTTCTTGCCTATCTCTACTGGTGTTCCACAAGGTTCCATCTTGGGTCCCCTCTTATTCAACATCTTCACCAATAATCTTTTCACCTCATGCTATCAGTCTTCTCTCATACAATATGCAGACGACTCCACAATAATTTCTACAGCCAACAACATCTCTGATCTACACTCCCTAACCCAAAAAGCTCTACTTTCCACTGAACAATGGCTTTCAAAAAACTTACTGATCCTCAATCCTACAAAAAACAAACTCTTACTCTTTCTGCCTCATTCTCTTACTCATCATAAATCCCCCTTTGTCATTAAGTCTTGTAATAACACAGCTATCCTACCTAACACCTACACCAAACTCCTAGGAGTCATCATCGACGATGAACTAAAATTCAATCAACACATACAGCAATGCATAAAGAAAACACATCAGAAACTAGGTCTCTTATACCGGAACAAAAAATATCTCAGTTCCGAGGCTAGACTCACCCTAGGACAAGCACTTCTCCTCCCCTCTCTCCTCTATGCTGCTCCAGTTCTCACAAATATCCAAAAAACTACCCTGAACAAGCTCCAACAATCCTACCACAAAATAGCCAGATTCATCATTAACTCCACAGAGAACACACACCGCTGTATTACTTTAAAGTCTCTACAATCTCTGGAACTCCCACAACTACTACATCTCTACCAATTTTACATGCTGCACTCTATGCTCTTTAAACCATCTTACTGTCCATCTTTATTTCTCCTTGTCTCTGTCTACACTCTATCTCAACCCCTCCGCACCTCTAATCAACAATTGCTTGATATTTACCACCCAAATAAGTCAGTAGGTAAGCTACTCTACAAACACTCTGTGGCCCAAGCCTGGAACAAACTTCCCCTTGACATACGCTCAATCTCTCACACCCCACTATTTAAAAAGAAACTTAAAGACACATTTACTCAATTCCAGAATCTGCCCCTGCTATGACCCTACATAGTTCTCTCCTCTCCCCACATTGGAATCACTCTCAGTTGATCCTTCTCACACTCTGCACTCTGCCTCACTAGTACAGTTACATAGTATTTTCTTGAAAAAAAAAATGCTGTTGTTTAACTGTCGTTTAACTGTTGTTAGTGTTGTTTTCTATTGTTTACTACTGTAATGCTAGTTTTATTTCTATTGTTTGCTCTGCTTGTCTACTACTGTAATGTTTTATTGTACTATCTGGAGCTTTTCTCCTCGGGTCTCCACTAAAAATGGGACAAAATCCCAGTTGGACTTACCCGGTTAACAAATGCCAATAAATAAATAAATAAATTGTGCTGCAAAATCAGAAATACTCAAAATCAAGAGAAAAATAGGCTGAAACACTTGCAAATACTAAAAAATCAAAAATAGTGTTTGAAGCAGCATAAAGGACGTAGGTACAGAATCCACTGTAAACCTTGATAAATCCTTTAATGTTAAAAATGATGTTTGTTAAGCACTTTCATCAAGTAAAATACAAATCTTCATCAGGCCAATGTGGAAGTGACAAAACCTTCTTTGAATGTGTCAGATGTAGAAATATAGGTTCATAGGTTCATATTAGGCTATCTGCCCTAGGGCATTTATAAGCCAAGCCAGAGTGTGTTTGGCTTTTGCCACCCATTTTAAATTAATTTTGCTATGCCCTTTTTCGAGGTTAGTATACTGTGCCTCTTTCTAACAGTGACACAGAAGTGATACCCGGGGTAAACCTATCATCTCCCGTCCACTCATCAAGATTCCTCTTGAAGAAAGTCAATGAGGGACTCTGCCTAACCTGGACTGGGATTTTATTCCAGAGTGAAGGGAGCCTCTGGGTTATGAATCTGTCCCTCCAGCATGTCCTATTTATTTCAGTGCTGAGGTTCAAATCTCTCGAGCGCGTAGCTCGATGGGATTTGGATTTTCTGAGGTGCAGCATGTCCATTAATTCCGGGTTGGACATGGCTTTATAGGTCAGGCACAGATCGCCTCTGAGCAGGCGGTATGCCACTGAGTAGAGCTGGAGTTTCTTTAACCGGGCAGCATATGGCATCTGTTTGAGCCCTTTGATCCTCTTGGTGAGGTACTTTTGGGGTCTTTCCAGTTGCTGCAGGTGTCTGGTAAGGTACATCCCAAAGGGGCATTGTACTCAATTATGGGCCTGATGAGGGATGAGTAAAGAGGCACGATGACCTCCCCTGATCTAGATGTGAATCCCTTCATGATTAGGTGGGCTATATAAAATGTTTTCTAACCACTTTGGCCACGTGGTTGTCAAATGAGAGATTGCTATCAACTGGGTCCCCAGGTCCCTAATTACTTCTTCTGTACTTAATGGATTACCACCTATGTGGTAATTTGTGGGCACTTTGTTTTTGCCAAAGGGGATGACTATACACTTTTTGGCGTTTAGCTTGAGGCCATGGCTCTGGCACCAGTTGTCTGTTTCTAAGAGGCCCTTTTAGAGGATGCTTGTGTCGGCTGGAGAGTCGATTATGGCGCCCAGTTTGCAGTCATCTGTGAACTTGGTCAGCCACAGTCCTTCCATGTTGGCCTGTACCTCTGAGAAATATATACCGAACAAGAGAGGTCCCAGGACTGAGCCTTGTGGGATGCCACTTGTAACTGGTTTGGAGTCTAACATGGCTCCAGCAATTCTAACCATGTGGGTTCTGTCCTTGAGCCAGTTTGCAACCCATCTAGTGACATAGGGTTTATATTTAAGCTGGTGAGCTTATCTATAATGCCCAAGTGGGGTATTGTATCGAAGGATTTTGCGAGGTCAAGTAGGCTGTGTGAACCACCTTCCCCTCGTCAATGGCCTTGGTGTCTGTTTCAAAGAAATTGACCAGGTTTAAGAGGCAGGATCTTCCCTTAACAAAGCCGAACTGGGTAGGATCCAGTGTCTGTAGGTCCCCAATATCTTTATTTATGAGGTCCATGATGATCCTTTCCATAGCTTTGCAGACCAAGCTAGTCAGGCTTATGGGGCAATAGTTTTCAGGATCCGTTGAGGCACCACCTTTGTGGAGAGGGACCACTGTTGCTGTATGCCACTCTTTGGGTACATATCCTGTAGTAAGGCTGAGATTCAACAGTAGTTTTATGTTTGGGTTTAGCTCTTCTTGGAGTTCATGTAGGATGCAGCCCGGGACACCGTCTGGTCCCATTGATGGTGTGTTTTTTGCTTTGGAGAGGGCGGCTCTTACCTGAGCATCTGAGATGTAAGGGGGGAAGCACTCTGCTGGGATAGATATTTGCCCTTTTGGTGGGGAGGGGGGGGAGAAATTTGCGCTGAACCTGTCAGCTAGGATGTTGGCAATGTCTGTGGGTTTGGTGTATTTTTTGTCATTTTGGACTAATTCTGAGCATATCTGGGAATTCCCACCCAGGTTCCTAACACAACTAAAGAAAGCTTTGTGATTATCCTTAGTGTCCTGTGCAATTTTTCTCTCGAAGCTGGCCTTAGATGATTTTATGAGTGCCCGTAGTTTTTTGCTAATACTGATCAGAGATGCCTTCCCTTTTTGGGATTTTGCTCTACCATGTAGTAGCTTCCTCCTTCTATTGTATAGTCTGTTTATGGCTGGGGTCCACCAGACAGGACGTCTACCTTTGGAGGATTGGGTCTTGGTTTTATTTTGGATTGCATGATCCATGGATTCCTAAAGGTGTTCATAGAATGCGTTTATAAAGGATTCTGCGGTCTGGGCCATATTTTCCACAGGCCCGTGGGCTTTGAAGGATTCCACCTCAGTTTTGAGGAGTGTGAAATTTGTTTTAGAGAAGTTTTTCACTGTGATTTTCTGGGCAGGGGTGGGGTCGGGATGTGACTATCCAGTGAGATTAGTTTATGGTCTGATCTTACCAGTGAGGGATACACTTCTGGTCTGGAGCATAAAGTCCCCATGTTGGCGATGATCAGGTCCAGTATGTTTTCCCCTCTTGTGGGAGTGGTAACAAGTTGTTCCATAGCATTTGAGTTTATAAATTCTAGGAACCTTTGGGTTAGGGTTTTGGAGCTAGAGTAATGCTCCCAGTCTATGTTTGGGTAGTTGAAGTCGCCCAATATAATGGTGTTTGGAGAGACCTTCATATTTTCCAGTGTTCTCAGGAAGGCCGAGTGGGGTTCCTGGGTTTGGGAGGGTGGTCTGTAGCAGGCTATAAACTGGAAGGCAGTTTTATCCACTGTTAGTTGCACATGGATAGTCTCTGATGCTTCGTGCTGTGCCACCAACCTGGAGGTGTGGGTATCTTTTGACGAATATTGATACTCCCTCCTTTGTGGTTCGGTCCAAGTTTTGGGGCCGAAAAGCATGGTATGAGGTATAACCTGGTAGTGCTGGGGTGCTCTTGGGAGCCTTGAACCAGGTTTCTTTTACTGCACAGATATCAATGTTCTCCATGCTAAGGAGAGTTTCGAGTGCATGCATCTTGAGGTTTAGACTTCTGGTGTTGAGTAGCATTACTCTTAGTTTCTTATCCCTTGTGATACCTATGGAGGTGGAATTTGTCTTTTGAGCCTTACCTAAAAAAGGCACTATGGGGGTAGCAAGAGCCTTTGCCAATATCCGAAAGCCCAGGGGTGACAGGTGCAAGCCGTCCCTAGCGAAGCATCGTGGCTTGTCGAGCATGTCATCCCAGGCTGACAGGCATTGGATCCCCTTTGAATGACACCAATACTTAAGCCAATTGTTGAAATTGATCATCTTGTCTTCATATTGTGGCATCATTCTTTGTGAGGGTAAGATGCTACTCAAGGTCAGGGACATACCAGCCTGGGCTACATGCTCAGAGAGCTCCTCTATGTCTCTTTTCATGTAGTCCAGGGAGGTACGTCTCAGGTCATTCACACCAGCATGGACAATGACTGAGTCATATTTGTACTTGCCTTGGAGTGACCTAAGTGCTTGTGTTATGTGGCGGATCCTAGCGCTTAGCAGGCACCTCACCGTGACCTTCTCCTTGTTCAGCCTGGTGAGCGGGATGTCAGTGTGCCTGACGATAGAGTCACCTATTACAAGTGTATCAGGTGTGTTGTTTTGCCTTAAGGGCTGTGACTGTTCGGCACAATGGCTTTGTGAGATGTGTGTTGCACGTGTTTTGTTTTGGGGTAGCGGTTGCTTGGGTGTCTGCTTTGGAGGTCTCTGCTGCTTAAGCAGATTTTTATTTAGAGCCTCCGAGTATGTTTTTGTGTGTTTATGTGTTTGGTTTGCTGTTGTGGTAGGTCTATGTGAGACTGGAATTGTAGTGAGTGTGGTTTCCTTCTCCTCCTGACTGGTTACGCCAGTACTGAGTTGAGAAAGCTTAGCCTCCAGTTTGGCTATATGGTTGCATCTCTCACATGTGTTGGAATTTGTTGGGAGGAGGAGAGGGTTGTCTGTGTACATGAGGCAGTTGTAACATTGCCTCAAGATTCCCAGTTTCACCAGCTGGACCAGAGAGGAGATTGACAACTGACCTTTGGACATGCTAGAATAGTATTGGGATTTCCTTTATAATTGAAAAAAAGGGCCAGTGGGGAACAAGGTACTCAAGGGGAGTTTGTGAGGGTGTAGTGCTTTTAATTTTTTAGTGCTGACTTATATAATTGCTTTAGTGAGCAAACTTAAATGCAATGTGTTACAGGTAACTTAAATGCAAAAATGACAAACGGTAACTTTCTTTCAAGTGAAACAAGGAAATAAGTACAGTAAGCAATGCAGATATCACTAGTCATCCACAGAAGCGCTGAAAAGCCACGTTTTAGGTGGAATTAGCATTTCAGGGAAATAACAAGCAAACAAACAACAAGCATACAAACAAAGCTAGATTCAGCAGGCCTGGATCTAGTCTATGCTACAGCAAACAAGGTGTACCAATTTCAGTAAGAAACAGTTCAAATATGCAGGCACTATAAGCCTTTAACCAGAAATTCCCAGCTCAGAAGGGCAGAGTCCAGCCTCTCCTCCCACAAGAGTGCAGACCACAAACCTTCTTAATGTAAAATAACTGGCCTGAAGCCCAAGTGCTTAAACCAGAACTAATACACTTTTAGAATAACAGACACTGAGGCCTCAATCAGCAGTTCCCAACTTAGAAGGATGTAAGCACTGTCCCTCCACCCACAGTGCAGGCCACAAACCTTCCTAATGTAAAACAACTGGTCTGAAGCCCAAGTGCTTAATCCAAAAGACTTAGAATAATAGCTACACTTTAATCAAGTTACTACCAAGCAGTAATAAATACAATTGAATACTTTAAAGAATGCCTGGATTAGTGCTCAAGTTATACAAACAAAGCTAGATTCAGCAGGCCTGGATCTAGTCTCTGCTACAGGAAACAAGATGTACCAATTTCAGTAAGAAGCAGTTCAAATATGCAGGCACTATAAGCCTTTAACCAGAAATTCCCAGCTCAGAAGGGCAGAGTCCAGCCTCTCCTCCCACAAGAGTGCAGACCACGAGCCCTCTTAATGTAAAATAACTGTCCTGAAGCCCAAGTGCTTAAACCAGAATTAATACACTTTTAGAATAACAGACACTGAGCCCTCAATCAGCAGTTCCCAACTTAGAAGGATGTAAGCTACCTGTTCTGCCACTACAGTGCAGACCACAAACCTTGTTAATGTAAAACAACTGGTCTGAAGCCCAAGTGCTTAAACTAAAAGGCTTAGAATGAGTTACACCAAGCAGTAATAAATACAATTGAGTACTTTTAAGATGACGCAAAAGCAAAATAAAGAAGGAAGAAACACAAATACAGTAAAAGCAGATAAAATTTTTTTTTTTTTTTTTTGAGTGAGCAAATGAGATGGGCCCAGGAGTTACAGGACAGAAACAAGTGCAAATGCAGGCCTTCAAATTAGAAAGTTGAGAGAGATGGAAGACAGCCCAAACGGCCAATAACTACAAATTCTGGGCCAGAACCACTCCCTATGTGGTAGACAGGTTACCTAATGCTTACCACTCCCACTTATAAGCTAGAAGGCTTCCCTCCAACACAGAAAGGCTTGGGGGGCTCAGAAGCTTACAAACAGTCCTGGATACAGCAAATCTGTATCTGGAACACTAATTACAGGAAAGGTAGGAAACAGGCTTACAATTTTTTTTTTCAGAAAAGTAGCAAAAACAGTAGTAAAAAAAAATTCATTTTATATAAATTTTATATATATATATATATATATATATATATATATATATATATGTGTGTGTGTGTGTATATATATATATATATATATATATATATATATATATATATAAACAATTCATTTTTATAAATATATAAAAATATAAAATGTAGAATAGCTACAGCTTTGCTGCTCTCATCTTCAAAACTGGCGCACTTGATACAGACTCATCCTGGGAGGGCTGTGTCATTAAACCTAAGTTGCCAGTATAGTTCCATGTACTTCCAGCTTGGTCGCCCCATCACCACCCCTGGGGCATTTTTAAACTATATCAATAATACAGAATATGAATTTGTGAAATGACCCACGTTTTTCAATATGTTTATATAGTGCATTTTTGGTACACTTTATGGAGATGCCGTGTACATGTTTGTATATTCTCTTTTTGAAAATCCTCTGTTTTCCCGAAATAAAAAAATTCTGCAGAAGGCACACTTAGGCAAGTAGACTACACCTTTGGACTGACAGCTATTATCATCATGTAATTTCACTTTGGTACGTGGTTCTCCTCCCATTGTAATTGCTTCTCCCTCAAAAATAAAAGGGCAGTTTTGCAATGACTACATGTTTTTATGCCTCTGCTTATTTTTTTATGTCTCAGCCTTTTTCAAGGTTGCTGTTTTGCATTCCTGTTAAATTCTGGGATGTCTTAAAAAAACCTGGCTCCTCTCACAGAAGATGGGAAGTCTTCCTCTCTCTTCTTAGTGTCATCCAGTTCTTGCAAATCATTT
The DNA here is from genome assembly GCF_019279795.1 of Protopterus annectens. Lineage (NCBI taxonomy): Eukaryota > Metazoa > Chordata > Ceratodontiformes > Protopteridae > Protopterus > Protopterus annectens. Next base: position 526,743,455 of record NC_056737.1, read on the forward strand.
TTTAAGGTCTTCTAAGCCTGAATTATGTTTTATAACCAAAGCCCTTTCAAGTCCTGTATTCAACGTTGTGTTGTCATCTTTCTATATATAAAATTCTTTATTACCTAATAAGGGTTTGTACCTTGTACCCCATTTACTCATAATATCTTGACAAGCTTCTTCTTCTCAGCTTCAAAGGGTACCCCTTCTCTAAGAACATAGATGTTAATCCCCTCTACCAAACCTACTTTATCTGTGATCATACTCACAAGCCTAATACATTGCCCTTTGATCAAGCTTGTTTTATACTTGAAACAGTGATGGTTATGAAAGTGTAACTAGGCATTGCTGAATGTTGGCTTCCTATATGGGTTTGACCTAAATCCATTGTGAGCAACAGAGATGTAAGTATTTAGAAAACTGGTCCCCTTTTCATCGAACTGGGAGGTATACTGTAAAACGTTCGCACTTGAATTCAAAATTTTCACAAATTCATTCACCGCTCCTTAGGTCCATTCCACAGAATAAATGTATCATCTAGGAAATCTAAAAAGGTTTTACAGTACTTATAAAGCTCTAAATTAAACAGGAAGTCCATTTCCCAATGGTCAAAACCAAATTCACATAAATGGGGGTGCATGCCACCCCCATACCTACACCTTTGTGTTGTTTAAATATTTCCCATCCATAAAAAACAACTTTGTTGTCTGAAATTAACTGCATAAAATCCATCAGTAGATGGATATCTTTACCTTGTAGGAACTCGTACCTTTAACAACTTTCATGAAATAATTGTAACCCCTAGGTCTTAGGTATACATGTAAACAGTTCTTTAACATTGATAGTTAAAATATGTTCAGATTCCATAGGGTGCTGTCAAGGTGACTAAGAAAGTCCCAAGAATATTTTAGAAGATGTTTGCACTGTAAATAAACTGGTTTTAATCTTCTATTGATAAAGACTGCTAAGAGGTAGGCTTTGGATCCCTGTGCGACTACTATAGGACTTAAAGGAGAGTTGTCAACATCTTTCTGTATCTTAGGAATACCAAAGATCGTTGGTATTCTGGTTGTAGAACTGCTGAAAAATTTGTAAATGTCAGGTGGTAATAAACCTTGGGAAAGATGATTTAGTAATTGTAAATCAATCTTTTTGCAGGCAATGTTCACTTCATTCCTAGAACTGACACTGTATATGGTGTCACCATTCAAAATCTCTGACATTTTACTAACATAGTCAGTGTTATCAAAAATGACCACCCCTCCACCTTTGCTGGGTTTTAAAACCTTGATGTTAGTATTTCCTCTAAGTTTCTCAAGCAAATTTCTCTCTTCCCTTGATAGACTAAATCTAGGCTTGTGAGCGTTTCAGTGGACCTAGTTATAAATTTTCGTTTCACATATCTTTTCAAAGTTTGCTAACAAAGGATGTAAAGAAGGGTTGAAAACACTTTCTTTTTGTAAATAGAAGGTTTTTTACTTCTTTGACTTGCCCCAGTGTACGGGGACACAAGACTTTTTTTTAAAGTGGTAGTAACGTGACTTTGTACATATGGTGGGAGTGCTAGGGGAGCAGAAGTCCCCTTAATGCATTTGGGCATTTCTTTCTCACCCTCAGCCATTTAGAACCACTCCCAAACATGCAAGAAAATGTTGTGGAATATTTAAAGTAAATTATGCCTTGCATTTCATCTTTGTTCCGTGGAAACCATAGCCACACATTAAAGTTTTCAAATTGCTTCACATAAATCACAGTAATCCTGCAAATACACACTAATCCTGCAAAGCCAGATACTGACAGTTTAAACTGATAAAACAAAAAGTCAGTTGCTTTTTAAACACAGCTTCCCCCAACAGTTGTAGCTAAAAATGATAGCACATATTGTATTTCAGCTTTGCTCCATGGAAACATCTAACCACACATTAAAATGCACCAACGTTGCTTCAAATAAATCACAGTAGTTCTACAAATGCACAATAGTCCTGCAAATCCAGGCAGTGACTCTAAACCAAGAAAACAAGAGGATCACTTTCTTAATAAATGTCCAAAAGGAGAAAGCGTACTCAAATAAACAACTAATAATCTGCAATTGCAGGCACTTAGGAAGAACCACCACGTTACCAGAAAATCAAGTTTAATGTCCAAAGTCAGTAGCAATAAACACACATAACAATCACTTTCTTAATGCAAACAGCTCCCACCCCCTGCCACCTGCCTGTTATAAGTAAACATGACAGCCACTGACTGAGTTTCACCTTTGTACAACTGAAGCGATAGCTATACATGGAAGCATTTCCAATTCTGCTTACACAAACTGCAGTAGTCCAGCAACTCAGTGCAATGAGGAAAATGCTGCCATTAGTCATATTCCACCAAAGAGCAGTCAGCATTTTATGTACACCAACAGCTTTTACATCAACAAACATTTTCTGAGAAGCGCAGAACTACCATGCCTGCCAATTTCGACTGATTGTAACCCTCAGTAATTTAACAGGATAAAACTATATATATGTATATAGGGGATAAGCCTCTTAATCTTGCAGTACAAGACATCTCAACAAAGTTATACATAATATGGGCTACAAAATCAGCAAGAGATTTTTACTGTTGATCTTATAAACATAGAAAATTACTAGAACAGGTTTTGCTTCAGCATGCATTTTCTGAAGGATATGGAGTCTGAAACAAAATGTCTATCACTGTATATAGTAAAATAGGCACATTCTGCAAAATCATGGACAGCAGGTTGTCTGCCAGTAAGAATAAATATATATATATATATATATATATATATATATATATATATATATATATATATATATATATATATATATATATATATATATATATATATATATATATATATATATATATCTATAGTTTCACTTCATATACTCGAAATGCTGAAATCCCGAATTTCAGCATTTCGAGTGCATGAAGCTGAAACCATCAGAACACTGAAACCCCACAAAGCCGAAATCACAAACCCGAACACACATACACTACACCACACACAAACCACAACACCTACACCACAAAAACACAACAAAACACTACATATACAAATACCTACACTAAACATAAACGGGGGCAAGCCCCCCTGCACCCCCCTACTTATATATACTAACTCTGAGATCACACAGAGAAAAAAAAAATCTCAAACACACACATTCTACAGTCCCTTGTGTGCGCACACACACACACACACACACACACATCACACAAGTTACAACAATGCTCACATACAGTGACTCACCTGAAAGTCCGAGCACAAACATCTCAAGCAAACACTTCCCATAATGTAGCATCACTGCATAAGCGTGGATTCAACATATTCACATTCACACTTATGCACTTTCGCTATTCTGAAGTTTCAGCTTCATGCACTCGAAATGCTGAAATTCGAGATTTCAGCATTTCGAGTATATGAAGTGAAACTATATAAACTATATATATATATATATATATATATATATATATATATATAAACTCATCTCACACCATCATCAAGCTCCTCTTTTTGCAACAGATTTCCATGTTTGAATTTGTTGACTTCTTCCGTCCCCCACCCCCGCCTACATGATTCATTAACTACATAGGTCATGGCCTGTATAAGCAAGAGACCAACAAATGGAATGGTACAAACTACGCAAGTTCCTCCATAAACTGCCGGTATTGTTGCTCAAGCAGGGTTGCTTTTGCATTATTAATTTATGTACACACACACACACACATATATATATATATGTATATGTATATGTATATATATATATATATATATATATATATATATATATATATATATATATATATGTATATATAGGTCCACTTCTAAATCTTGAAAGCTCATAATCTCAAAATTCAAAATACTGAGTCTAAAATGTTGAAAGTTCAAAATACTGAAAACTCAAAATACTGAATTTCATAATATCGAAAAAAAGTACAGGATACCAAAACTTACTATACTCCACCAGAAGTACATAGAGAGACAAATAAAAGGCAAAGCATATTTGTTTACTCCAACTATTAGGATGGGGGCAAGCACCCCCCCACACCCCCTATTACTTAAATATATCAACTCCGAGATGTCACTTTACTACACTAAGATAAGTTATGTTGTACTATAGCAAATTAAAAGGGAACAGGACTTGGTGAGTATCTTTGCCCTATAAATGTTTTATGACATATCATCAGTGGATCACCTTGCTCTTTCTATCACAGTTAATGTTTCAGGTACCTAGACCAGATGACGGCTCCTATTATTATGACTCTCATGCTGGATAATGCATGAGGATTCTGTAATTCACACCAACGGTTTAGTGGTTGTTGTGCAGACTTGCATAAACTATCTGGTATGGGGAACATGTTTCTACAGCCTGCTAATAGGCGATCATGCTTCTTTCTGTTGCAGTGACCTTAATTATGGTTGTATCAACCACTGGTTACAAACACCATTTCAAGAATCAGTTAGTTCAAGGACTTTCATGTACTCAGCAATCCAGGCTATATGCCACTGTTTTAGAGAAGAAAACAGTTTATCTTCCCTAAAGGTTCTACCTGATCTTCAGTAAGAACATGTTCTTTACAGTCTAACAGTATGGCATTTCAGCAGTGTGTTCTATCTGATCTTCAATAAGGACGTGTTAGTACAGTCTAACAGTATGGTATTTCAACAGTGTGTTCTACCTGATCTTCAATAAGGACATGTTAGTACAGTCTAACAGTATGGCATTTCAAGAAACAAGGTGAACGACATTCTTATTTTACATGCTGGACAGCTCTGAGAGTCTAGGAGTGGGCTTTCAAGCACAAATCACTTTATTTTGTTGGTTTGTACTCCTCAGTAATCCAGACTCTTGGCCAACATGCTGAGCAGGCACATAATGATGCCTTAAGGCCAACAGTGGCCAAGACACTCTTCTAGAAATGGAGCTGTCCATTACTGACCTACTCACTTCATCTTCCAATACCAGGTGTCACTGGTTCCTCTCTCAAATTCTGTCTTACTGTAATATACTGAAAGATACAATAGTTTACCTCTGGCCCAAAAGGACTTTTTTATGTAGATCTTCCTATTTCATTTGTTGTGGAATTTCTTCACCAGATGAAATATTGTAAGGTCAATGTGATCCTAGTGGCCCCTTACTGACCCAGACAAATTTGGATTCTCTCTTATCAATCTTCAGTTTGACAGCTGTCTCTTCCCCTTCACACACCTGCTGCATTATCCATCTGGCCCTGCACTTTGCAGTACACAGCCAGCTTACACCTTCTCAAACCTGTATCTCCTATCATTGTGATAACCTGTGCATGAATCTCAAACCAAGTTCCATGAATGTAGACAATCTACTTTGGCAGTTTCTAAAATTTCCTGTTCTTGTTCACAATTAATATTTTAGCAAATTATTGAATGAGAGAAACTAGTCTACTGAGTGGAAGTCTGCAGTTATCATACTCCATAAAGGTGGGTACCCTTGTAATGTTGGTAATTTCTGGCCTGTTGCTGTATTACAACCTGTATCCAAAATACTGGTGAAATGGCAATAACCTGCACTCTGATATACAATATGGCTTTAGGAACATGTTGGGGCAGTGATTGCCTTTAAGGAGAATCTGTGTTCTTGGTTAAGCAATGAATTTGACATCAGTTACTACTTGTATTAAAAAAGCTTATTACTTCAGATTTAGTCTAAAGCACTATTAAGTGGTTCTTAAATTATCTTAGACATGACATACAATTTATTAGATGGGAACAGTATTCTTCTCCATGCAATTCATTTTGTGTCCCTAAGGGTATCATACTTGGTCTACTTTTTGCTGTATTTGTCAAACATGTGATGTAACACAGTGGTGGTGAAACCTGGTTTTGACAACCCATATAAAAAAGCACTGAAGTGTTCAAACCAAATTAATTGTGCAGGTCAATGACTCTTCCTTGCTTTATCTGTAAAGCAAATGCAAAGTATTCGCTACATAGTATGATGGTATCCAAGGCTGGTTAAGCTCTATGGGCACCACAGATTGATCATACACATACAAAAATGCCTTCCACTGAGCTCAGAACCTCTCCTGGTAATGAAACTGCTGCCAAGATAACACCATCTACTGGCTCTGCCATTTCGCACATCTACTTTTCAAAGGTTTCAGGTAATGTCATTCATAAGGAACAAAGGTCTGGCCTTCATATCAAGTTTGCAGTACCTAAAATAGACCAAAGGTTTGGGATATTCTACTGTGTCAGGTTTTCCTAAGACACATCACTCTGCATTTTTATTCACAGGTATGAAGTTCTTGTTCTCTACCCTCCTCCCATATCATCATGAGCCTACAAATTCCTGTTTCTGCTGTCAAAACGAAGCAGGTCTAAGACAAAACAGTGTCTTTTTCTTCTGGCCTTCCCTCTCTACCCTCTTAAAGTAAAGCATTAATCATTCAGTTTAATATATAAAGTTTCAACACTACTTTATCATTACTAAGCTTAAACTTGGCCAAAGACTCTTTTTTATTTCTAAACTGTTCTGCTGTTAGCAAGATTGTATACTGTAGCAGTCCATCCCGCTCTGCAAAATCATCACAAACCAAACTTTTAAAAGTACCTCTTCCCAGAAACAGGTGTGATGAATTGGGATCTTTAGTGTTTATGGCAAATCATGGAAACATGTTCCCATCTATCTTAAGGCAAACTTCAAATATTATTGACTCTCACTTTGTTTTCCTGCAGTATTATATGATAATTTAAATGGATTTTCCCCTTAACTTCTCTAAAACTATTCCTGTGGTACTATATGAAAATTTTAAAGGACCTTTCTCCTTCTACCCATCATCCACACTTCCTTTTTTCTCATTTTGGCACATGTGGTTGGAGTGTCACATCAACAGTGACAACCATCTTATTCATGAGACAGCACATTGGTTATCTAAGTTTTTCCCACTTCCTTTCTCATTCTACTTTATTAATTGTTTTCATTTTCCCTCCCCACCTCGTATTATATTTTGACCCATTGCTTTTCCTTTATCTCTTCTTTTTTTGTTGTTGGAGACATCACACGACAATTAGACTACCAGCTAATATCTAGTGCTGTTGCTCAGTTTCTTTACTCTATGTCCAGTCTAACCTTGTGACAACTAGACTGACACTGTAGTCACAATGCCCTGATCTCTCCAACTCCTCCCCTTCTCTTGTCCTGTTTATTTAATTATAGCTCCACCGGTCTACATCCTACTCACCCTGTTCTCTGTAATTCTTCTGTTAATTCCCTTTTACTCCTATTCACTTTTTTACCCTAACCATTCTTGTTATTTTATTATATGCTACAATATTCTCTCTTATTCCCTACTTAATCCTTCTTTATCTACTTTATTACTACTGTCAGCTAAATGAACTTCTTATTGTGACCTCACTGTTTAACTACACTTTTATTATAGTGCATTGTGCGTAAGACTCAGAAATTATCTCAATTGCATGTATTTTCTTATTACTTAAATTTGTTGACCAGGGTAGAACACTTACCTAAGTGGTCCAACGTGAAGTCTTGCCTCGGAAAAAATAACAAGGAAAATCAAACAAAGATGGCATACATTGAAAAATGAAAATCACACATCGTAACGTGAAGAGGATAATGCACTATAATAAACCTAAACATCATTTTTACAACATAAGTCTTAAAGGTGGTAATAAAATGGTGCTGTACTTTGAAGGAAAAGGAAAGGCAATGTAAAATAATACACAAGAAATCCTGCCAGTATTCAAAAATAAACAGTACTGTGCAAAACTCTATTTGCTGTGCACAGCTGTGTTTTTGAATATTCCGAGGTTCACGGATATGGATTAATATGCCTCTAAAACTTTGTCCTGTACTCTATGAAGGCAGGACAGCTTACATTACAACTGATCACTGTAAATAACTTTTCATGCAGAGTTAGTTGTTTGTGAACATCCTCCCTTTCCTATCAGTGTGTGTGCGTGTGTGTGTGTGTGTGTGTGTGTGTGTGTGTGTGTGTGTGTGTGTGATGTAAATTGCATATAAGAAGTAAAATGGGTGTGACAGAAAGTAATGTAGTAGAGTAAGGTGATGAAAGATTGAGAATTGGAGTTTATGTGTGAAAGGGATTAATAAATACATTAATGTTTGAAAATTGAAGAAAGGGGAGTATAATGTTGGGTAAATGCAAAATCAGTAGAAGGCTAATAATTAAACTGATAAGAGTTTTGAGAAGAGTATCCTACTAACTCTTGTTTTGTTCACCAGACCAGGTTAGCTGATTTTCCTTAGCCCCTGCTCTGCTTACATTTTTTTTTTGTGTATGCTAACTTTACTATAGCAGTCAAATATAGTATAACATGTATTTCTTAAGCAACATGCCCAACATTTAAGCAGCTAATAATGCAACAGTAAAAATGTTTTATGTTGAATACAAAGTCCTTTCAAATCCTGTATTCAACTTTGTGTTGTCACCATTCTATGTATAAAATTCAATTACCTAATAAGATTTTGTATCTTGTACCCCATTTACTCATAATATCCTGACAAACCTCTTCTATGAGATTCAAGGGGCACCCCATCTAAGAACATCGCCCTCAATTTGTTAATCCCCTCTACCAAAACTACTTTATCTGGGATCATACACGCAAGCCTAATACATTGCTCTTTGATCAAGCTTCTTTTACACTTGAAAAAGTGATGACTATGAAAGTGTAAATAATCACTGCTGAACGTTGGCTTGCTATATAGGTCTGACCTAAATCCATTCTGAGTAACAGAGACACAGGTATTTAGAAAATTGGTCCTCTTTTCATCAAACTGGTGGGTATACTATAAAAAGTTCACACTTGAATTCAAAATTTTCATAAATTCATTCACCGCTACATAGGTCCATTCCACAGAATAAGTATATCTAGGAAATGTAAATAGATTTTACAATACTTATAAAGCTCTAAATTAAACAGGAAGTCCATTTCCCAATGGGTCAAAACCAAATTAGCATAAATGTGGGCACATGCCACCTCCATAGCTACACCTTTGTGTTGTTTAAATATTTCCCATCCGTAAAACACAAAATTGTTATCTAAAATTAACTGCATAATATCCATCAGTAGATGGATAGCTTTACCTTGTAGGAACCTGCACCTTTAAAGGCTTTCATGAAATAATTGTACCCCCTAGGTCTTAGGTATACATGTAAACAGGTCTTTAACATCGATAGTTAAAAAAATATGTTCAGATTCCATAGGCTGCTGTCAAGGTGACTAAGAAAGTCCCAAGAATATTTTAGATGTTTGAACTGTAAATAAGCTGGTTTTAATCTTCTATTGATAAAGTCTGCTAAGAGGTAGGCTTTGGATCCCTGTGCGGCTACTATAGGTCTTAAAGGGGAGTTGGCAACATCTTTCTGTATCTTAGGAATATGAAAGATTATTGGTATTCAGGTTGTAGAACTGCTGAAAAATTTATAAATGTCAGGTGGTAACAAACCTTGGAAAAGATGATCTAGTAATTGTATATCAATCTTTTTGTAGGCAATGTTCACTTCATTCCTAGAAATAACACAGGATATGGTGTCACCATTCAAAATTTCTGACATTTTACTAACAGTCAATGTTATCAAAAATGAGCACCTCTCCACCTTTGTTGGGTTTTATAACCTTGATGTTACTGTTCCTTCTAAGTTCCACAAGCTAATTTCTCTCTTCCCTAGATAGATTAAATTTAGGCCTATGAGCATTTGAGTGGACATAGTTATAAATGTCCATTTCACATATCTTTTCAAAGGTTGCTAACAATGGATGCAAACAACGTATTACAGAATGTACACAATGAAAACCTTATGTATTAAGAAATATCTTACATTATGATTTAGAAAATGCAGTGAAAATAATGTGTATTATACTATACCTCATGCAAACAATATGGAAGAAGCAGGAACTGATTTGTCAAAAGTATAAAAATGATTATACAGAGCTAGATAATCATGTGTTCTCTTGTGGCATTTTACATTTGTGTGAGGTGATTTTATTTGTATTTTCTTTTTTTCAGTTTCCCTAAAGCTATGATACTGCTTTTTAAATATTTCTTTGATTCTGTGTGGTAATTGTTTAATTTGATTAATAAAAATCATTAAAACATCTTTTGTTAAAAGTATGCATGACAATATAGGTGAAGTTTTCTATCATAGCTCTCTTAGAAGAGGGGATCACGCTTTACAATGGAGATGACTTGCAGCAGAAAAAGATATTGTAATAGTCATATATAGATATTGTAATAGTCATATATTTTCTCCTATACAATTTATGAATATTGTTTTTTGCATGTTTTCACTCAATTATCCTTATATTTTCATGACATTGCATTAAGTTGAGTACCAAAATCTGAAAATAATCACTGCTGTAAGAGAAAGAATGTAATTTTCTTAAGTGATAACCTATCAAAATTGTACTCTTCAAGGTTCATAACCAAAAGCCAAACAATTTTTGTTCTTCTAAAGGGTGAAAAGATTGATGTTGGACCAAAGAGGCTACTACTCTTCCTTTTCCCACATTTACTCAAATTGATGATTTATTTCCACAGTGTATGCGAATAATTGTTTGCACACTCCAGATATCTGAAACATTGCTTGTGAAAAATACGTACTCTTTTGGCATAAATCGACTTGTATAATATGCCATTATTCATTCTTAAAGTTAGTAAAGGTAAGCAGTAGACAGCCCAACTGTTTCTTCTTGCAGTAAGTCTATAATCCCAAGCCTAGTCAGGAATAGTCTGAACAAGCTCTTCAACCCAAACATTTCATAAGATGCTAGAAGGTCAGGAGTGATATCCAGCCATACTCTGGTAAATGCAGGATAGATGGACAGAATGTTATATAGTCTTCCTAGGCATCTTCTTAGCCCAACTGTAATGATCTGTTTCTCCATTTCTGTTGGAAAGATTTATTCCTATGGTACTGAAGACTGATTTTTGGTTTAGGCATCATCAATGATGCAGTTTCAGTTTTCCATTTTTACCTGAGTTGTGCAAATTATAAGCAAAGAGGTCATCTTTATAATATATTTTTCTTGGATTCTATAGCACATATTTTCAGCTCCCACTTGGATTCACACCCAAATCATCCCAGCGGTTAGGGTCTTGTTAGCTCTCTATGACTACTAATTGTAGGAGTAACCACACTAACCTAAGTTTCAGTCTTGCCCATCTTTAGCAAATGCAGGCTGCCAGACTGTATAATTTTAGGCAAACAAGCTTATGTTTCCATTTTGATTAACATCAACTTTTTACAGGTTCATAGGTTCATAGGTAGGTACTAGGCTATTGGACCTAGAGCCTATACAAGCCTAGCCAAAAAGGTACCCTGGCTTTCGCCACCCAAGAAAATTATTTTCCTGTGCCTCTGTCAAGCAAAACCACAAAAGTGATCCCGAAGGTGAATTTCCTATTATCCTTCCATTCATCAAGATTTTTCTTGAAGAGTGCTAATGAGGAGCTCTGTTTGATATAGATAGGTAGTCTGTTCCAGAGTATGGGAAGTCTCTGGGACAGGAATCTATCCCTCCAGCATGTTTTGTTTATTGTGGTGACAAGGTTTAGGTCCCTAGAGCGTGTAGCTCAGAGGGATTGGGATTTCTTTAAATGGAGCATGTCCAACAGCTCTGGGTTTGACATAGCTTTGTATGTTAGGCAGAGATCGCCTCTGAGTAGGCGATATGTGATGGAGTAAAGATGGAGTTTTTTGAGTCGGTCTGCATAAGGCATCTGTTTGAGGCCAGTAATCCTCTTTGTGAGGTATTTTTGCGGCCTTTCCAGTTGTTGTAGATGTCTTGTGAGGTACATACCAAAAGGGGCGTTGTACTCTATAATGTGTCTAATGAGTGATGAGTAGAGGGGAACAATGACCTCTTTTTTTCTGGATGAGAAACCTTTTGTGATGAGGTGTGCCATGTAGAAGGATTTCCTGACCACTGTGGCAATGTGATTATCAAAGGAGAGACTACTGTCCACTTGTGTCCCAAGGTCTCTTATCACACTTTCAGTGTTAAGTAGACTACCGCCTATGTGGTAGTTCATGGGTACAAAGTTTTTACCAAAGGAGATGACAATGAACTTTTTGGCATTGAGCTTGTGACCATGGCTTTGACACCAGGCATCTGTCTCAGTGAGGCCCTTTTACAAGATGTCCACATCATTAGGAGTTTTGATTATGGCTCCTAGTTTGCAGTCATCTGTGAATTTAGTTAGCCAAAGACCTTCTGTGTTAGCTTGTACTTCAGAGAAGTAGATACCACTTGTCACTGGTCTGAAGTCTGATTTGGAGTCTGCTACTTTCACAGTGTGGGTTCTGTCAGTAAGCCAGTTGGCAACCCATCTTGTGACATAGGGATTTATACCTAGTTTAGTGAGTTTATCTATAATTCCAGAGTGGGGGATGGTGTTGAATGCCTTGGCGAGATCTAGATAGGCTGTGTGAACCACCTTACCCTCATCTATGGCTTTGGTGACTACTTCAAAGAAGTCTATCAGGTTTAGGAGACATGATCTGCCTTTTACAAACCTGAACTGTGTGGGATTCAGAGTTTGGAGATCTCCAATGTCTTTATTTATGAGTTCCATAATGATACGTTCCATGACCTTACAGACCAGGCTTGTCAGGCTAATGGGGCGGTAGTTCCTGGGGTCTGTTGTGACCCCCCCTTTGTGGAGTCAGATAGCCGTCATGGTGCGTCATTCAATGGGCACAATGCCTGAAGTGAGGCTATGACTGAACATGGTACTTAGGTGGGGTGCCAGTTCATTCTGTAGTTCATGTAAAAGGCAACCTGGGTTGTTGTCAGGTCCCATGGATGCTGTGTTCTTGGCTTTGGAGAGTGAGGTTTTTACCTGTGCAGCCGTGATTACAGGAACTTTGCATTCTTCTGGTATAAAGATGGGCCCTTTAGGGGGTGAGAGGGGGGTAAAGTTAGCACTGAACCTATTTGCCAGGATGTTGGCAATATCAGTTGTTTCTGCATATTTAGTGTCATTGTGCTGTAACTCGGAGCAGATCTGAGTGTTGCCATTGAGATTCTTGACATAGCTATAGAATGCTTTGTGGTTGTCTTTAGAATCAATGGCGATTTTGTTTTCATAACTAGCTTTGGAGGATTTTATGAGGGATCTCAGCTTCTTACTGAGGCTGACCAGGAAGTTGCTCCAAATGTGGGATTTTACTCTTTTTTGCAACAGTTTCTTTCTTCTGTTGTAGAGTTTGTTTATGGCAGAAGACCACCAGATTGGCTTCCTTTTTCTGGAGGATAGCATCTTGGTTCTGTTAGGGATAGCACGATCCATGCACTCATGTAAATGCTTATGAAGTGCATTTGTGTAGGATTCAGCAGTCGTACCTCTATTGTCCATCTGCATGGGTGTCATGAAGTTTGCCACGTCTGACTTAAGAAGCGTGAAGTTGGCTTTGGAGAAATTTTTTACAGTTGTTTTCCTAATGGGGGTGGGAGCGGGATGTGGATGTCTAGGGTGATTAACTTGTGGTCGGATCTGAGCAACGAGGAGCTGACCTCTGGTGTGGATCACTGGTCACCCATGTTGGTGATGACCAGGTCTAGGATATTGCTGCCCTTGGTGGGGGTGTGGATAAGTTGATCCAAGGCATTGGAATTGATGATTTCCAGAAAACGTTGAGCAAAAGAGTTGGTACACGAGTAGTTTTCCCAGTTAATGGTACGGTAGTTGAAATCACCCATTAACAGAGTGTTGGGTTGTACCTTAATATTTTCCAGTGTATCAAGAAAAGATGAGTGGGAATCCTGGGTCATGGTGGGGGGTCTGTAGCAAGCTACAATCTGGATTGCGGTTTTGCCCAGAGTTAGTTGAACTTGGATAATCTCGGATGCATTATGCTGAGCAACTAGCTTGGAGGTGTGGATTTCGTTAATGAATATGGACACCTTTAGTGTTTCGGTCTGGGTTTGGTGGCTGAAAGGTGTGGTATGAATTATAGCCTGGTAATGCATGGGTGCTCTCTGGAGCTTTGAACCAGGTCTCTGTCACTGCACAAATGTCAATGTTCTCCATTTTAAGGAGTGCCTCAAGTGAGTGCATTTTGAGGTTTAGACTTCTAGCATTGAGTAGCATTACCCTCAGATTTTGCTTGCTTGTACCTGTTATGGTGTTGAATTTGTCATTTGAACCTTGCCTAAAAAGGCACTATAGGGGTGGCAAGAGCTTTTGCCAGTATCCGGAATCTCAAGGGCGACAGGTGCAGGCCATCTCTGGCAAAGCAGTGTGGTCTGTCAATCATGTCATCCCAGGCAGACAGATACTGGATTCCCTTAGAATGACACCAGAAGCTTAGCCAGTTGTTAAAGTCAATCATTTTGTCCTTGTACTGTGGTATCATTCTGGGTGATAGCAGGATGATACTCAGGGCTAGGGTCATACCTGCCTGGGCTACAAGATCGGAGAGCTCTTCCATGTCTCTTTTCATGTAGTCCAGGGAGGTACTTCTCAGGTCATTCACACCAACATGGACAATGACCGAGTCATATTTGTACTTGTTGTGGAGTGACCTGAGTGCATGCATTATGTGGCAGATCCTGGCACTCAGGCAGCTGACAGTAACTTTTTCCTTGTTTAGCCTGGTGAGTGGAACATCAGTGTTCCTGACTATAGAGTCACCTATGACTAGTGTGTTGGGTACGTTATGCCTTATGGACTGTAGTTGAGTGGCACACTGAGTATGTGGGCTATGTGTCATTTGGGTTATGTTGGGGGTGGAGGTTGCTTGCATTTCTGCTTTGGAGGTCTCGGTTGTTTGGGCAGATTTTTACTGAGTGCCTCCGCAAATGTAGGTGTGTGTTTTGTGCTTCTGTGTGTGTGTTTTGTTGGTGTAGGTTTTGAAAGACTATGTGATGAGTGTGGTGCAGTGCAAGTGTTTACCTTCTCCTCTTGACTGTCTAGTCCAGTCTTGCGTGAAGAGAGCTTGGCTTCCAGTTTGGCTATATAAGTGCATCTCTCACTGGGCATAGTGTTGGGTGGTAGGAGGAGAGGGTTGTCTGTGTACCTAAGACAATTGCTGCATTGTCCCAAGATGCCCAGATTCATCAAGTAGACAGGAGAAAACACCTCGAGCTGACCTTTAGACATGCCTGAATAGTTGCTTATTTATTAAGTACTAAAAACTGTTTTCCTCTAGACAAGTGAGGAAAGTTGAGTGTTGTAGTAATTTGTAACTTATTTAGTGCTTACAATGAGTTCTGAACAAGTGCTGAGCTCAAAGAAACAGATGTGAGTGCTAAAACTAAAAAGCTGGCTAGTTGCAAGGAGAAATTTGAAGAGCAGACTTTATGGCACGAGGAATAGTTTAACCCTAGTTAAGTGGGGGGAGGGTGAGCTCAGGAGCTCACAAACAGTCCTGGACACAGCAAATCCATATCTGGACAAGACCTGCCACAGGAAAGGGGGGAAGCAAGCTTAGAATTTTTTTTTTTTTTTGTGGACTAACATTCCAGATACATTCCATATTTTTAAATTTTAGTAGTTTAGGGGAGAATCCTATATGTGAGTAAGTGTTAATTTAAGAATCTGGGGAAGATTATGGTTTACTGATTTAATTTTTGCCAAAAAAGCAAGGTGAAAATTTCTTCCACATATCCGTGTGTTTCCCTTAATCATAGCAACTGAAAACTCATATCCACATGTCCAGAAACACACAAAATAAAATGTTTCATCATACGTCTCCAAAAATCTTGGTAGCATTTCCACATTGCCATGGGAACTAGTAAAGAGGATGGAGAAACTGTCAGTCTGGTAATTTAATAAAAATAACAGACTTGTTTCAGTTCACTCTTCTCTTCTAAATACTTATGAGCACATATCACAGAAAATGCATGTTACATATCTTAGAAAATGCATGTTACATATCTTAGAAAATGCATGTTACATATCTTAGAAAATGCATGTTACATATCACAGAAAATGCATGTTACATATCTTAGAAAATGCATGTTACATATCACAGAAAATGCATGTTACATATCTTAGAAAAATGCATGTTACATATCTTAGAAAATGCATGTTACATATCACAGAAAATGCATGTTACATATCTTAGAAAATGCATGTTACATATCTTAGAAAATGCATGTTTCAGTAATTACAAGTTTGTTAGGCAGCTAATTTAAATGAACTCAAAACATATTTGTAAGGGAAGCACCACTTTCTCATGTTCAGCTTTATTATGTATGGAAATGTTTCAGTAATTACAAGTTTGTTAGGCAGCTAATTTAAATGAACTTGAGACATATTTGTAAGGGAAGCACCACTTTTTCATGTTCAGCTTTATTATATATGGAAATGTCAAAGCAGAAAGATAAAGTGTTTTTTACTATCAGTGTTTCCATACATGAGCAGTGACTAGCTCATAGATTGTGTATTGTTTGTTGTTTTCTGGACTTGGAGATGAGTAAGAAGATATATATATATATATATATATATATATATATATTTGGTCATTTTTTCAAGTTTATGTGACCTTCAAATTTGTATATAAAGTTTATTGGTATGGGCACTACATATCTTGTTGGGAGTACGGAAGGGTTTGTTCTTCTGCAAAAAAAAAAATGCTTTTGCATTTGTTGTGAAACTGTATATGTCTCTGTGATTGTAACGTTATAAGGTTGCAAATATTTTAATTACGATTAGTCATTTGTTGATTAAATGCCATACACTTATTCATATGGGCTCCTATTTGTGGGATATTTATAGACTTTTAAAGTCCTCAGCAGCAACTAGAAGCATGGAGGCTACTTGTAACATAGTCAACAGAGTCCTTGTACTATCGCTTGCAAGCCTGAATGGCAAATAAAGCTGACCTTAGACACTTCCTTTTTATAAGAGAGCTATACCTATCGATCAGTGTGAGCCCCAGCACTACAAAATAAAAAGACTATGAAATTAAAAGAGAACAGTGAATGTCAAGAATGTAAAATGGCGAAACCCCCAGCCGTACCCCATGAAATAATGTATGCTAACTCAAAGATCACCATACCGTGGATAAAACAGAATAATCTGAGAAATGGCACTCCTTCTTGGATGTGTTGTATGTAAGTCTGAATTTTTGCTCTATCAGCCTTCCTGTTATGAGAATCTCACTAATGAGTCTCAGAATATTGAATGGCTACCATATTGTCCAGTACATAAGTTACCAGAATTAGATAAGGTCCCAGCAGAGGTATACACATCCTTGAGAGAAAACTCTTGGTGACTATAATGAATGTCTTCCATGATGCAATGAGTGGCAGATACAACCTCCACTAAAACAGCATTTTTTATTATTATTATCTTGATAAAACTATGAAAAGATTATCAAGCTCATGTTGATAAGGAAAATGCCCACTGATTTTATTTGATCTGGCCAACAATTCATGACAGTATTTCAGAAAAGTTGCATTTCTCTGGCTTCTCTGTTACAGTGTCTTCCATCCTTAAACTTCTTGATATTACAGGAAAATGCGAACCAAGTCTTAGTATTTCTAGATTTTTTCCTAGCCAATCTTTGCGCTCTTGTAAGACCTGCTAAGACTATGCTATGAACATCAATTGACAATTTTATATTGAACTTGTAAGTCATACTTCTGTATGCATGGCAACATTCTGTGCTCTGGCTAGAGCTTTGTGAAGAGATTTCTGTTATGATCATGGTCAGATTCTTCTGATCTAACTTGCCATGAATATAATAATGGCATTTTTAACAACTAGAGACAACTACTGATATTCCTTTGATTTCTATGCAGATTTTGTCTGTGCTGTAGTCGAAACCCTTGATCTACACTCTGTTGGATTACCTTCCTGCACTATTACTACACCAGGCCATTACTGACCTATCATTTACTTCTGAAGCATTGTGGGTGTTGGGACGTTATAAACCTTCAGAGTTGAAACCTGCATACCAAGAGCAGTTTAACATTCCAAAGCAACTCCAAAGAAACCCTGTTTCAATAACCCAGATAGCATCATGTTCCAACAGCTTCTGGACTGATGCTGTTGTATCTGAACAGTTGGATATGAACTTGAAGAAAAGATATTACAACTTCCCCTGTGTTTTCCTGAACTTCAGCTAGCTGCAGCTTCAGTCAAATATAAACATGATTGAAGTTTTAGTTTATTAAGTTATTTTAAAAATAAAATCTATTTTATTAGTGGTAAAATCCTGTGTGTGAATTTAGACAGCATTAATTTAAAAAAGAACGGATATGAAATTTAGGAAGTTTGTAAGATGCACTCTGTAAACTGTAATGCTAACTTTTTAAAGGTAGAAACAAGTTATTTGGTTTTATTTGGCTGCATTTCTCAGGAGGACAAATTATCTTGATACAACTCTGCTAGAAGGGAACATACATGCTATAAATATCTCTGCTGCCTTTGCAGAGGCCTTTATTTTTCTCCTCCACCTTTTATTCCTTGCAGTTTCTGGCCCAGTCAATTTTTGCCCATTTTTCTCTCAGCTTTTAATGTTACCATCATTCTTTTGTCTGTATAACTTATTCTTGTATCAGTTTGTCTAACATTTTTCAATATAGTCTGTCATCCTTCCCATCTTTTGTTAATACCTCCTCTCCCCAACTCCATACCTCTCCTATATCTCTGTTTCTTTCCTGTGCAAGTGCTCTTTCTTCTTTCCACATACTATGTTACCCCATTATTTCAGTACCTTCACATTTTTGTTTTGTACCCTCCCCACAATCAACTTTATACCCCCATCTGTATTTTCCTCCTTCACTCTCTTAACATCTAAGTATGCAGTATACTAAGGTATAAGTTGAAATGTATGTGACAATTCCCAGCATCCCTTTTTGTCTACTTAATGTTTGTTTGTTCCTTGCTAGCTTTCTCTATCCTGTTCTCTAACTCATTTTGCACTTGTATCACAGGAATAAGTTCTCTGATTTGATTCTCAGCTGGAGCGCCTTCTCTGTGGAGTCTGCATGTCCTCCCCACAGTCGAGTGATGTTTAAAGACATGCAGGTAGGTGCATGTGTGAATGGGTGCGCCTTCTTTGAAGGTTGGGCATCGGGCTGGCACCTCAGCACCGTAAATATCCACTGCCAATCATTAGCGGACCGGAGTTCCGCTGTGGCGACCCCTAACCGGGAAAAGCCGAAAGACATTTGTTTTTTATCAGGGTTTCCTCCATTAGGTTGACTTGCAGGTTTCATAGTGCCACTATCCAAATTACTTGTTCTTGGTGTAATAACTAACTCCAGTACAAGGTCTGTCGATAAAGCAGACTTGCATTGCAGTAATTCATTTGTACCAAGAGCATATCGTTTGGAATATGATCCTTGATATGTGTGTACTCCTATGGGGAATATCATCACTCTTACAGTATTTACCCTCTCCCACAGTATGCATGTGTGTCTTGTTCACCCTTCTCTCCATATTTTTGTATCTATTTTCCCCCTCATGAGTATGTTCGTTTGTATTGTATCTCTGATTGTGTTTGCCTGGTGTATTCTCTGGTCTCTGGATATAGTGTTTTTTGGATGCTTCCTATTCCTGCTTTACCTTTTCTTCTTCATTGCTAACCACCATTTTTTATTTGCTTTATTTTAGTTATGTTTGAGTCCCAGTGCTGCCTCACACTTTGTGAACATGGATGATGTTCCTCTATGGCTGTCTGTCTATTTCTGAAAGTATCATGTAGTCATCAGCATACAAGAAAAAAGCTCGAATGCATCTTTAGTTTCTTCCTTTTCATTTTGGTCAGTTCATCTATTACTAGTGTAAACAGTCCCAGGGATAGTGGGCACCACAGCCTTGTCCTCTATCTACTTTCACTGGCTTGCATATCTCTGTATTCAGGTCTGACTATACTACATCGATCCACTCTACACATTTCTTCCCACTTTTGTCTTTGTACCTCTCATAGGAAGTCCCACCTCACTGTGTTAAACACTTTCAGCAAGTCAAAGATGATCATCCTTGCCTGAGTTTCTCCCTTTTGCACCTCTTTCTCCTTAAGTTCTTTTAGGGCCCAGAAGTTTTGTTCTGCCCTCCTTTCTCATATAAAACCTTTATGCCTTTCCTGGATTACCTGTGGGAATATGTCATGCAGGTTCCTTGTGCCAGTATCTTTGTTAATATTTTAAGTGTTTATCAAAAGAATGTCTTGTAGTTCCCCACTGCAACCCTGTCTTCTTCCTACCTCATAATCAGAACTAGCTTGGCTGTTTTCATTGTGTTTGATAACGCTCCTTTTCTGCATGTTCTTTTGTATTCTTTATTAAGCATTTCTATATTGCTTCTCCACAACTTGTAAAACTTCACTGGGTAGTCATCTGGTCCTCCAGCTTTCTCTATCCTTCATTGTCCTTACTGCTTCCCTGATCTCTTCTGTTGACATGTTCCTGTTCAACAACTGCCACTAGGCTTCATTTAATTAACATAATTCTTCCCAGTTCTCAGACTCTCATCCTATTTTTTCTCCCTCCTTTGCAGATACTATTCTCTGAAAGCTTCTGTGATCTTTGTAGCCTTCTCTATCCATCCCCAGTCTTTTCCTCTTATCAAAGGGAATTTCATTCCTCCCATCACCTTTTTGTTCTTCCTTTCCAAGTGTTTCCCTTGTTCCATCCCCCACTGTCCATCAGTCATTGTTCCAGCACTACTGTTGTATATCCCCACCTGCTGTTGTCTTACTTTCCACCTCAGCTATCAGTATGGCATCTTATATCCTGAGCGTCTCCTGCTCATTCCCCCTTGCCATAATTTGGATATCATTATGCATCCCTTCCAGGTCTTTAAACTCTTCCTCATCCATCTTTTCTTATGATTCTGACGCTTATTGTAACCATTATTCCATCTCATTGGTCTTCCTTGTTTCTTTTC
This sequence comes from Protopterus annectens, assembly GCF_019279795.1. Lineage (NCBI taxonomy): Eukaryota > Metazoa > Chordata > Ceratodontiformes > Protopteridae > Protopterus > Protopterus annectens. The sequence goes on from NC_056737.1 coordinate 526,764,307, forward strand.
CCTGATGTTTTATTCTTGATTACCATTTCCCCCATTGGATTATATGGTAGCTGTTTCTTCTCCTAAGCCTTGTAAATTGCTCATCTTTACCCATATCCCATTCTTTCTGCAACTAAATTGCTTCTGCCATGTGCTTAGATGCATGTGTTTCTTGTATTCATCTTCTAGTCACTTTCCACAGCATTTTCTCCTTCAAAAGTATTCTCTTTTTGATGGTGCATCTCCATCTCACTCATTATGTTCTCCCACCCCCAATTTCTTCACTATGGCCATTTTCATTTTCTTCTGTACCCCTTTTTGCTGAATAGTCTGACTTTCCTTGAATCTTTTATGATGGTGAAGCCTTCTATGATCTGTACTGTGTCGCCTATGACCCAATCCCATTGTTTAAAGCGTTTGTAAGTCCCCCACATCGTAATTCTGCCATACATACTCCTTAGTGCTCACCTTCTATTGTTTATTATTCCTTGCCAAATTATCCACCTGCCTGTACACTCTCCCTCATATTCTCCATCAGAATTCACAAGCCCTTTCTATACAGTGTGGGCACCCCGTCCTTTACATTCACCTTAGATAGTCTGAGTTTAGAGTGTTCTCTCTTTCTCTCTCTCTTAGTTTTCCTTGGCCTCCTGAAGCAGTATTATACTCCTCCTGTCTCTCTCTCTCACTTTACCTTGGCCTTCTGAAGCAGCATTATAGTCCTCCTGTATCCTCTTCATCTCTGCATCTCCCTTCTTTGTCTTTATGGAGTGCAAAACTCCTCATGTTCCAGACCATAGCATTTAGCATATAGCTAGTACAGTTTTTCCCTATTAGTGTACTTCCCTTCTCTCTATCTCCCCCCTTGCTGTGTTTAATAATATTCACCTTCAGGAATTCCTAGCTGAGCTAGTTTTGGCAGCTTTTGGCTTTTGCCTATGTTCCTCTCCTTTTCTACCCAAAGAGTCTGAAATGTCATTCTCAACTCTGTATGTTGTGTGCTCCCAGACAAGGAATATATTCTATTTTTTTTCCTTTTTATCTCTATTGCTTCCCCATCTTTATTCCTTCTCTCGACATACATTATCCACTTTGTGGCTCCTGTCTTTTCTGTTTTGTGCACCTACATTGCCTATTATAAAGCAAACAGAAAACAGAGTTGGTGTTTTCAAATCTTTGATTTTTTTTTCTCATTCCTTTTTCAATTCGTGCACTTTTTGTTTTTCGCATGGGCTTTATATACACATTATTTTTATTGCCTCTTCTCCATGCATTCATAGTATTCTTTTTGTTTTAACTGCGTCTTCTGAAATAGAATATACACTGAACAGGAAACAAAATCTACTTGCTTTTCTTTTGTACAGTGTCCATAACAGTCCAATTTTAACTTTTTCTCTTACTCACTGCCTACTTGCTTTTGTGACTATGCTTCCTCATCCTTGTATGTTGTATGCAACCATATCCTATAGCCCGCATACTATTTGGTTGTGCCGCCTTACTTGCAGCTCACTGGTAATATAGTCACTATTTAGCCATGTTCTCTAGCCCACATATTAATCTGTAGTCCCTTAACTTCCTATTTGCCCATGTTTCTGACTTGAGGATGGCTTCTCACCACCTGTCTTCCTCTTCTGTTCTCTTCAGTCCTGTTTTTTTTTAATCTTCTGTGTTCTGTGCATTCCAGTGCAGTCCAGTCTAACTTCCTTATCCCTGCTGTGGTCCAGCACTGTGTATCTCAGTCATATGAAGCATCTTTCCCACTGTCTCGCCCTCTGCAGTACCATCATTTGCTCCTGGTCTCTGTATCCCTACCCTGGTCACTCTATGCAGCTTCTTTTCTATATATTTTATGTTAAGACCAACTTTATTAAGTTCTGTTTCTTTACATGTCTGGCTACTTCTACTTGTTTTGTCATGTACTCCTTTGAGTCACCCTCTGCATGCCGTTTCCCTTCTCCATGTTTGGACTACTGTCATTGCAGATGTCATCCAGCCTGCCTGGCTCCTCCTCATCCTTGTTTTGCTTTTTTTGTCATTACATCCACTTCAAATTCTATTCTTTGTCTATACCGCTTGCTTTTCCATTCCACCACCAGAGGGCAATTTAAATATTTACTTATTTATTTTTTGCTGATGTTGGCCATTTCGTCAGTAAACGTTCTACTTCTCCTCCTACTTGGTGCACAGTTAACTTTTTATCACCATTTTCTGCCATAAACATTCACACTTCCTACTTGGTGCACAATTAACACTTTAGTACCAATTCTAAAATAAATGAGTGCACCTTCTACTTAACATGTAGTAAACCCATTTGAACCATTTCATACCTTCTGCTTTGGTTCAATTTCCCCAAATGCTTAGTTTTGTACATACCTTGATGGGAATGGACCCCATTCTTAAGACATGACATAATTAACGTTCATGAAATCAGTTTTGTTTCAGTCTTTGACATTTGATACAAGTTATCTTCTCACTGTTTTGCAGTCCATAATGCATTAATATTTATCAGTAGCATATTTAAATATCTTTGAAATTCTTTCTTATTAGCCTAGCTGCTCCTGCTATAACTGGAACTATCTGTGTTTCCTTTTTCTGTGTTGCTGTCTGTTCTGCTTGAAAGTCTTGATATTTTAAAGATTTATTTCTTTCAGTTCATGAAACACTGTAGTCTCAGGGTATAGGAGTTTTAGTAATCAATGTTATTTCTGTCTTTTTATCTTGAACAATGTCCTGTCTGTTTGCTTCTACCTTCTTAGCTCCAGGTTTGGGATTATAGCACTTGATCATTACTTCGTTTTCAAGAAACCTTTGTGGTTTGTTTCCAATGTCTCCCATCTGCCTCTATGTTGTTATGTTTACAAAGCCTCCAGTGTAACAACCTTGCCACATTATGTCTTTCAGTATACAAACCGTCAGACATGAGTGAACTGCAACCTGCAAAAAGATGTGTAATTCTTTTGAGTCTGTCTTTTATGAACCATCTAGGACATAATCCGCTATCTTGGGCTGCCAATATAAACCTTTCATTTTTTTTGTTTAAATTCACTCATCTCTTATGAGGGTTGGGAGGGTGGCCTAATGATTAAGGTGTTTGCCTTACAAACACAATGTACAGGGTTTGAATCTCACAGGGGATAATTGGCTAGGCTTAAAATGTCTCGCAAGGGCAGTTAGCCTCGTACTAATCTAATCTATGAGCCATTTTTATGTCATCTCTTGGTCAACATGATCAATATACATCTTGCCATAATTGTGGTCTTTCCATGTATCTTTTCTTTTTTTCATGATCCAGATCTTTGTATTCTTTCTTTTGCTATTTTGCATTTTCTCTTGCCACCTGATTTTTATCCATGTTTAGTTGGATTAACATGCCTGCTTGTTTCCTAAATAAATCTGCTAACACAAGCAAAGAGGTCATTTTCGACTTATTTTGTTCATGTTTTAGAAATTCAATAGGTTTGGATCTGATGATGTCAAAAAATATGTATGTAATCTCATAATCACTGACCTATATGTAAAGTCAATTTCAAGAAGGCCCATGCTCCTTTAGACTGAGGGATATATAATCTTGGCAAACACTGATTATTGTATATCATTTGATGGTTACAAATCAATTTTCTTATTTTCCTATAAAGCTTATCTAGCTCTTTTTGGCCAATCAGTCACCCCAAAGCTGTAAATTAAAACAAGAATTGCAAGTTGATTTATCGCTTGAACTTTAATCTTAGACGTCAAAGCAGTTTTCAGTATCAGTTTTAATCTTCTAAAATATTCCTTACTGAGCTTTGTTCTCATTTTTTATACTGTATCTCCACCCCTTCATCTATTCCAAGATATTTATACACTCTTTCTTGTTGCAAATCTTTTCTATGAACCCTGCCCCAAGTATTATAGTTTCTTGATTCTTCAGTTGCCTCTTTCAAATGTTGTGTTTACATATGTGTCAAGACCAAATGACATTCCTATGAAATTTTAGTTCATCCTCAAAAATCTGGTGAGATGTCCTTTAACATGATTTTCTTAGAGTTCTACTGAATCTATGACCTGAACTGTTGAGTAAACAGCTGAACAGACTGACAACAATACAAAACAGTAATGGTGAAAATGAATTATGCTAGATTTTCATTCCCAGGAGAGCAATTTGTTCTTTTCTCTGGTTTATCTGCAAAGTGGTTTACCATTTTTTCAAAGTAACTAAAATAAAATTTATCATTGTGTGATGGATCTTTACATTTGCAAGGATTCTTTAATCCAGGCTTGAGGAATACCAACAACTTTTTTGTAATCTAGCCATGGCATACTAAGATTCCTGTTCTTTTTACAGGTCTCCATTATGGCTTTGTTTAACAGAAATTGATCCTTTGTTCCTTAAGCATCTCTTTTATTCCCCTTCTGTTCTATGTCCTTAATTGAGTTTTTATTAAAATGACTGTATACTTTGTTTGCATCAATTCCTGTACAGAACTTGTATGGTGCTGGAAGTCAGGTTATTGGTTATTTCTTAGGTTGCTTTGCAGGTTCACTTTTAAATATGAGTATGGCTTTCCCCGTTGTTAGCCAGTCTGGTGCCATTTCGGGTTGTACATATAAATAGTTTTTACTCAAGGTTAAAGCACATTGTAAAAATTTTAATACCTTTAACCAAAAGTTAGGTACATCACCTGGACCCGGCATTTCCCAGTTTGGAAACGTTTTTTAACTTTATCACTATCCCAGCATCACTTACTTCATTCTAATCCATACCTTCCATATCAGAATCTCTTATTTTTTTTTTTACTTCTTTTATCCATTCAGCCTCCTTGTTATACTCAACTGCAGAACCAGATCATGTTCAAATGAAGCACAAGGCAGGATAGTGGCTCATCCCCCCTTCGACCATTCAGTGTCCCTTTACTTTGCTTCATCTTCCCAGTTACCATAAACAGTGTCAACATTTATTAGTGTATATACTTATTTTCTGTTTTTTTTACTGCTGCAATAATTACAGATATTTGGATTTAAGTTAAAACTTTTTTTTTTTCAAATTTTATAGCACAAACATTGGTATCTATTTGCTAAACAAAACAATACAGCAGTAAACATCTCTCCCCTTGAAATTCATATTAACTGAAAGTGCATTGAAACCCACATTCATTGAGAATGCATCTGGCCAGTTATAGATTATGTGTGCCTTAGGGCTATTTTCAAACCATGGACCCCATACATACATTTTTAGGAGCATGCATTTGATTCACTTTCATGGTTGTATTAAATTATATTCCTTGTTTTATACAGCAACACTTGTTAGACTGTATTTTAAAATTGTAGTTTTAAACATTTTTTTTCAGTAAGCAGTGAAACAAAATGTATGAGCCAATAATGACAAAACTGCCCATTTCAGAACATTTCAACCATAAGAGGCAACTCATACTGCTGTCATTATAATCTGCTGATACCAGTCAATATACACAGTCTCCACAGAAGTAAAAGCCATCTGAATAATTTCACATCAAAGACAATTATTATTAATGCAGAGGTTGCTGCTGACAAACAGCTTTGCATTCTATTGCTTCATCTACAAATATAGTGCTTGTTGCCCTTGAAGAATAAATTGCCCATATAATATTAAAAAGAACTGGTGTGTTGGTGATATGTAGTAGGGAATGGCCAGAAAACCAACAACAGGCTCATAGTTACTAGGTATCTCAACCAAAGGACAACATACTCAGGAGTGCAGTACACCCCCTCATGCTGAATTGTAGTATCAGCAATTGATCTACCTGGTGTGGGAATAGGACCAACAGTTTTCTTCACCAAAAGCAAGTGTACTCCTTGTTGGGGCCCTGACACTGAACAACACAACTATGAAGCTGCTTGACTGATATTGAAAGACTGTAATTCTCAGTCATTTACAAAATAAACAAACACAAACAATAAATAAACTATATAAAATTAAAGGAGACTTGGTATTTGCCCATCAGTAATTAAGATGCAGTGTTTGCCTCTGAGCAAAGTCACTTAACTAGACAGTGTCCCTGTCTGGGGCATTTCACAAACACACATGCACACACACACACACACACACACACACACACACACACACACACACACACACACACACACACACACACACACACACACACACACACACACACACACACACACACACACACACACACACACACACACACACACGCACACATGTAAATACAATCTCCTGTACAATCACTACTGGGGGAAATGTATCTGTTCCTCTTGATGTTTCTTCTCTGCAAATGTTATAGTTTGGTAAACTGTGGTTATCTGCTTGCTACTGTAAAATTTCCCATGGATATTGACAGCAGCAACATCATTATAAATGGAGGTTGTGTTTCTCTCTCTGCTATTTTATTACTGTTTACGTTTTTGTTGTTTTATTTTCATGATTATTGTTTTGTCTTTAGTTATTGGTTTTCTCCCTGTGCTGCCAAATGCTACTCAAAATCTCCTGCACATATGTTTTGCGAGTTTTCATTAGGACAACAATGTAATGTTAGGTTTCTAGGGCTCTCTCTTTTGCCAAATGCTACTCAAAATTTCCTGTACAAGTGTTGCGGAAGGTTGCATCAGCAACAACTTCCTAACACTAGGGTTTCTGGGGTTGTCTTGCTGTTGTGTTTATGGAAGGGAATTTTTTTTTTATAAGTGCGACAGGCTACCCCCAGGCAGCAAAGGCCCTAGGCAGCTGCTTAGAATGCCTAGTGCTGGATCAAGCTCTGCTCAATTCTGTCCAAATATATATTTCTCCAGAATGCATTAATTTCCATTATTCGTGATGGCGTCTCAATTATTGTTGTTTTCTTTCCTAGCTTCCAGTAGAATTTCTTTGGGTCATCCCTAAACTTTCTTTATATTTCTCAGCATATGTCCTAAGTTTTTTAGCCTGTAGCATGTGCCCCCACATATGCAAATATAGTGTTATCCAAATGGGAGGAGAAATGTATTTTAAATTCTACATTTCAAGAACATTGGATATTATATTGAAGATTCTTGGATGACATAGTTATCCTCTGGACTGGTGGACAGGACAATTTTTTAGAATTTATGGACTACTTAAATAAAACCACTAACTTCTTAAGGTTTACTTATAATGTTACCCCTGATAGTGTAAAGTACTTAGATGTGGAGATATATAAAACTAATCAAAAATATGAAACTAAAGTGTTTAGGAGAAGTACTTTTTGTAATTCTTTCCTACATTATGAAAGTGCCCATCCCCTAGACTGTAAAAGAAACATAGTAAAGGGGCAATTTGTTAGGGGTTCTAGAATGACTAGCTTGGATACAGATTTTTTAAAAGAATGTGATTTGTTAGAGAAAATGTTCTTAGACAGAGGTTACCCCCAAATTTTTGTAGATAAAATAAGGAATGAAGTGGAAAAAGGTAGATTAGATAGGTTTAAACCTATTAAAGGTATGGGGTTTAACAAGAATATCCAAGAGGAAGGATGAAAGTACGAAAATCTATCAGATGGGTTTCAAAGAGGTTTAGTGGTAGAATTTAATTCTACTAATTATAAGGTGAGGGATATACTACAGAGGGAATGGGATAAATTATTATCACTCACAGATATTGAGGAAATATCTAAAATAAGTCCAAAGGTGATATATAAAAATTCCCAGAGTTTAAGGAAAATTTTGGAAAGGTCAGGTATTAATTCAATACTAACAGGAAATAGAAGAACAGGGACATATAAATGTGGAAGATGCAACCAATGCCCCTATATCATAAATAAGGATGAAATTTATTTGGAAAGTAGGATGAGATGGATTAGAAGTAAGGGTCTTTATAGTTGTGATACTAGAGGAGTGGTATACCTTGCGGTATGCCAAAACTGTCAATCATTTTACGTAGGTAAAACCGAAAGAACATTAAGAAAAAGAATATATGAACATACCTACGATATCTCCAAAGCAAAAGACACTAATGCACTTTATAAACATTCTAGAGGTTGTATAGGACATAATTTTCAATTTTTTGTATTGGAACAAATTAAGCAAGACTTTAGAGGGGGTCCCTGGGAGGATATTTTAGAAAGTAAAGAATTATGGTGGCAAGTTACCCTGGATGTGGGGGGAAAAAACAGGTCTTAATGATTTTTTAACAATATTACCATTGTTAAAACTAAGAGCTAATAGAATTTAATGGTAATTATGAATTTTGACACTAGAGGGATCCAACCACTATGAGATTTTATACGCAGTTGTTTTATTCATGTATAAATATTTTTTTGATGCTTTTTATGTATTTATTTATTTATTCACAAAAGAAAGGTAATATATAGATGTATTTGGTATATTTATTTAAGCTTTTTAATTCAATTTATTAAATAGAGAAGCATTGAGTAGTAAAGGAATACATTAAATGTTGAATCATGAATATTTATGAGCCTAGAGAGTACACTGGTTTGCCCATTTAAATGTTTTATTAATATGTCATTGGTTAATTGATTTTAATTTAGGTATTGAAGGGATGAATGGTCTTAATTTTATGTATCTGATGAAGTCCAAGTATTGAGGATGAAAACGCGTACTTGCTGTGTTATTTAAAAGCGTTTATGCTTTTTAGTACTGTTGACAATAAATTGAGTGGATTTAATCTTCGGGTTTCCTGTTTTTGGCTCGCTGCACTATTTTTGGATTTCTTGGTGTATTTGGAGTGCTTTCACTTGGCTTTTAACTTTTTATTTATTGTTAAAGCTAGTGTAACTCAAATCCTGATCTGTTTTAATATTGTGTTTTTATTTCAGCTCATTCACTTTTCTTATAGTTTTTTTAGATCAATTTCCTTTTCTGTATTTTTCCAGTAATGTTTCTTCTTTTCTTAACTGTTTCATAATTGTTAATAGTTGGTGCTCCTTGGTGTAATATATTTGCTCCTTTATTTTCCTTTACTAATTTATGCTTTCTTTGCAGTATCTCATCTGTTATTGGTTTTGCTGCACAATAATGTATTCTATTAATTTTTATTATACAGTTTGGATCTTTAACTTTTTAATTTGGCTTACTATTTTTTTTGACAATCCCAGTCTTATTCACCTTTGGCAGCCTTTGTCTCTCATAAATATTATTATATTATCCATTTCTATCTAATCCAACAGGTATTCTTTCAAATTATTTTTTTTTTCTGATTGAGAGTTTCTTGTATGATTTGTGTTTCCTGCTCTTTCTGCCTGTGTGTAGAAATTTCTTGGTTTTGATATGACTGTGATATTTTGTTTTGTTTTATGAGACATCTTCATTGCTTTCAACATTTGACTGAATTGACTGGCAATTTTTCTCTACTACTGCATTTTCTACTTCCTCTGTAATCTCTTCAAGCTGTACTTGCTTTAATAAAATATGTAAATCTAGTGTCATTGAAATGGGAACACAAACACATGTTTAATACTAAATATTCCAGGAACCAGCAGCTATATTTAAGGTTCCTGTATATCTTTATCCTCTGGGATGGTACTGATGAAGAGATTGCCTCCTTTGTGTATTATTTGAATAATACTACTGGTTATTTAAAAGAAATCTATAATTGCAGCCTAGACAGGATAAATTATCTGGATAGTCTTATTTCACATACACCAGAGGGTTTCAAGTCTAATATTTATTGAAAAAAACTTTCTGTAGTTCCTACCTACATTTTACCAGCTGTCACCCTTTTTCCCAAAAGAAAAGTTTGATTAAGGGGCAGACTATAAGGGTGGCCAGGATGATGTCCCAATACAATAAGACTTGGGATGAGCTGGTTAAGTTAAAGCAATGATTTTTTTAATTTAGTAAAGTTATTTTTTAAGGAACAATGTTGGTTTTATTTTAAGGATTTTGAAGTAGTGAATGGGAGTCCATTAGTCCTGTGTGACTTATTCCAAGTTATAAGTGAAAGGAAATGTTTCTTATACAAGGTTACCCGACAAATTGGTTGATGGTATTATGAGTGAAGTTTTTAAAGAGTGAGGGGTGCAAATACAAGCCTTTGTTAGGTACAGGCTTGAGTATACTAATAAAAGGAAAAGAGGAAACATTTGAGAAAGCATTTGTTATTCTGTATAACCTGTTCACTAAGGAGACAAGGGATATTGTCACAAGGAACAGGAATATTTTTAAAGTTAATTCAGATATACACAACTTATCAGGTAATGAGCCTTTATTTATTTCAAAAACTACATCCAATTTAAAAAAGTTGTCTGAAAACAAGAAATCTGTTGTATCTCCGGGCAGGGGTAAAACTATGTGGTTATTGTAAACAGTGTACTTGTATTAATAAGGCACATATGTTGATATTGGAAAACATCTAAAATAGTAAAGTTATTTTCCAAAAGAGAAATTGTATTACAACTAAAATTGTATATTTGGCAAAGTGTGATACCTGTCCTTCTTTTTCTGTTGACAAAGCAGTATGTGCACTTAAGACATGCATCTATGAGCATCTGAATAATACTGCCAACAAAACAGAAAACAGTGCCTTATATAAACATTCTCTGGAGTGCAGAGACTTTAAAAAGTTTACATTTGGCATTTAAAAAAAAAATACAGATTAACCCCAGAGGGCGAGATTAGAAAACTTGGTTAAATAATAGGGAATTAATGCGGCAACTGAGGTTAGCATTCACATTTCCAACAGGAATAAACAAACATGTCAATTGCAGGAATTTTAACCATTAAAGCAACTAAGTTATAACTTTACACAACATCATTTTTAGTTTGAGTCTTTTTTCTACTATATAATGTTTTAAATAAGCATTATTTCAGTATACTAAAAATGAGCCTGATGTATTGATCAAGCATGTGTACTGAATTGCATGTTGTTTTTGTATATGATTTCTGTGATGTTTAGTTGTAAAATACTTGTCAGTCAACCAACTGTGCTCTGTTCTTGATATAAAAGCTCTATGACTTTTAGTAGTGGAGTATTTGTGTCAATTATTTTTTAATTAACCAATGGCAATGGTTGTAGTACATATATATTAAAGGTTGTTGGAGGGTTTTATTTTGATGAGGTCTCCTTAGGGAGATGAAAACGCTCAATAAATTGTATATTTTAAACCATCGTGAACCCTCAAACATTATTTTTATTAAAATCTTAAAAGTCTCAGTATGTTAATGTCCAAAATTAAAAGAGCACAAGCTTTCATACAGTTAAACAGATTTGTATCCTTCCTCTAAGGTCTATATTAAATCACTGGACACTTATAAAAGTGAATGTTGATTCATTGACCCCATATAAGTGAAAGCTTACAATCTTGAACACCCAGAACAGTGATTGTTTTCCCAGGGAAACAAATTGCTGTTCTGAGAAACAAACACACAACACATGCACACCACAAACTATTTCTAAGCCCCCCACATCCCCCACAGCCCCCACACTCCCTCTACTTAAATATACCAACTCTGAGACCACACTACAGTAAAGAAGAAGTCAAACTACCGAAGGCGGCCAAGCAATGTCTTTCCTAGGGAAAGAATTTGCTTATATTTTTGCCGTTTTGCGATGTAAAGTTCGATCAAGACACATTTGAGACAATGCATCTTCAATCACCTAATAGGGAATCTTCCTCTAGCATAGTAAAAAAGCATTACTGCAGTCCTTAAATTTAATTTCTGAACTTAACAATCAATTAACTTCACTATATTGAATGAAACCACCAATAAACTAAAGTCTTTAAAGCCATTTAATATAGTAAAAAGTGCCTAAACTGCAAAACTATAAAAGTCTGAAGATGTTTAAAATTTATATAATGAATATAGAGGCAAATTAATTATTTTGAACTTATATCACTGTACTATTTGACTTATTTTTCCATTTTGTTTCACACAGAAGCAGGCTCATTCTTGGACTCATGTCTCTACTCATTTTTGTCCAATTTGTGTAATACAAAAAAAAAATCTTAACATTTGCTGTATGATCAATTTAATGCTAGCAGCATTTCTTTCACCGATATGATTTGAATACTACCCTAATCAGATTCTGTGTATGCACTATTTTCCCAACATAAAAATAGGTGCACTGTCAAATTACAATATAAAAAAGCCTCCTAAGAATTGCAATCAGCCTTCCTGTGTAAATAATGCTGAACAGGAATTTGTTGTTATTGAAAGAACTTACAAATAAGAGTTCGATAAGAAACATTACACTAAGAGCGAACACACATGCTAGGGTTCTTATAGAAGTATACAAAAGCATCTTTTTATTAATTCCTTCACATTTTTAGGATATCTGTGAGCAAAATATGACCAATCACTTACCATAATCAACTTTTTACATTTTATTTTATTTATTTTATTTTATTTTACATTTGTTAACCGGGTTAGTCTGGCTGAGCTTTTGGCTCATTTCAGCAGAGACCCAGGGAGAAAAGCTCTTCAGGACTAGAAAACAATTTATCAAATTTTAGTAACATAGTAGTAACAATCAGCTATAGGATTACTATTACTAGTAAACATTACTAAACATTACTATCACTTTTCATTTTGCTGTTATAAGATAGTTCCTGCTTATTTGTTATGCTGAAGCATTTTGGATACATCTTCACACCATATCTGTGATCATCACTTTGACCTGCACATGCTGAATGGAGTGTTGATTAAAAGCACACTAATTTTAATTAGGAACTGCAGAACTATAAGTGCAAATATTAGAGTACATCCAGAATCTGAGGTAATGGTATCTCAAATTTTTCAACTTTCCCTGAGATCTTGGAGTTAATAAGTAGGAGAGGTGTGGTGGTAAAAGTAGTCAATACTGAGTTTTACAATTCACAATTTTGAATATAAAATGTTATTGTTATTTTTTTCAAGTGGCAGACTCATACTAGTAAGCCTGTTACATCTCCAAAGGAGACATATTGGATATATGAAGTAGTTACAGAGAACAGATATCATCCAGAGTAAGTATCTTGGACATGCCACATCATAGACCCTATTAAGAAAAAAATGCCCACAGTTTTGCTTTCTTTTATAGAACAAAAGTTATCATTCTGAAGGGTAATGTAATTACTTTCTAGTCATTTGTCTTTTAAAGTTCAGCAGTTCAGTTTTAAAGCTTTTTATTCAGTTGTGTAATAGGCATTTTTTAAATATAATTTTTCAATCATCAGTACATGATAAAATATTTACAAATGTATTGTCAGAACCACTAAACCATTTTCATTTTGGCCATTCTAATGACATAATGGTATTTAAGTTTATCAAAGATAAGTATGACTACTGTGTCACTGTAAATATTTTATGTAACAAAGCTGTTACCAAACACATTTATGAAACTGTTCTTTATATTCTGAATATTAAAAAAAAAAAAAACAAGACCACTAAACATTTTGCCTGATTATATTAATCCTGAGTTTTACTACAATACTTCCACATGGGTATTTACTTTAATAATACTTTTCTGATGTCGCTGAAAGAGTATCTGCACTGAATGTTACTTTACTTAATTAATGCTAGTGATAATTGACCATTAAACATATGCTAACATTAAATGCAAAATTATCTGTGCACCAAAATTTCCTGTAAAGACATATTATTCTCAAAGGACACTCATCCCATTACTTACTGAGTCAAAATCAAGTTTAAATGACCTCTTTGATAATGCACTGCATTCCTTTATTGTCTAAAATGCAAAGTGTACAAATTTGCATAAATAGCACAGGCACAGATAATTAGTCCCACAATTAACTATTATTTCAACTTATCTAAAGCCACAGAAGGCCCCTTTTCATTTCTAAGGATTTATCTGCTGTGTTCAGTTATAAGAGATTAATAGCTATTTGAGTTGTGTAGATTCACATGCATTACTTTAATAGATTTTTTTTATGTAGGAAATGCAACAGATTGCTGAAAATAACTCAAAATAGTGGTATTTTTATCACAAAGCAAAAGCAAAAAAAGTTGTGAATTCTTTTTTGTCTTCTCTAAGTAAATGTTGATGCTTATTATTTATTCATTAGGAGAGTGCATGTTTCTTGCTGCAAACAACTATAATATTTTTCCACTTTTTCTAAATATTTTCACCTTTTCTATAAATAGTTTTACATTATTCATCTATCTATCTATCTATCTATCTATCTATCTATCTATCTATCTATCTATCTATCTGTCTATCTATCTATCTATCTAGCTATCTATCTATCTACCTACCTACCTACCTATCATACATACACACAAAATATTTTTGATTCTTACTTTTGAAGTCTTCTGGTTTCTTAACCTCCAAAAGTTGATTTCAGTATCTTCTTATGGCTATATGCAAAGAAGGCATTCAGGTATTTAGCACAGCAATACAGAGAGCCATGCAATGCCAGTTTATTTATTTATTTACTTTGTTTATAAATAGCATGCTGCTAAATATGCCATTGTTATTATCATTGTTTCATTCTCATTCTAAGCAGTGACATATTTCTACATTGTCATGGCAGACATTTGTCTGCTGTGAGACACTGGAGTCAGTATATGTAAGTTCTGGGGTAAGCTTGGTACTTATGGAGGCAAAGTTCCCATATTGTGATTATTTTAATTACTAATTGTTTATTTAGTTGCTTGATTATTTTTATGTTAAGATTAATTAATAACTAAATTGGTTATTTAGTTGCTTGATTAGTTTTTCAGGCATATCTGTTCCTGTATTGATGTGACGTCTTGGCTTTTAACAAGTGAGTAGGTATTGAGGAAGACCTTTCTAGGTACTATCTGGATGTTGTAGGATCATTTTTGATACCGTTTTCAGTTAGAGTAGTTGAACAGTGTTTTTGATTGATGGCTTCCTATTTGACTTGAAGGAGATAAATGTGAGCTAGTACCAGACATGTAAATATAAACTAAATTAGAATGTTATGGAATAGCTTTCAGTGTTCTTTGGGGTTGTAGTTGATTTGGTCCACTGCTCACATTCAGACACATTATCCTGGAGAAGTAAAGGATAAGGCTATATTTTCTATTCCATAATATGCATACATGTCCTGAGACATGCATTACAATATTGTTAAGTTATTGTAAGGGTATATACGAAATCTAGTGTTAAAATGTCTTGCAGAAGAACGGTAGTGCATTGAGTAAATTGGGTTTGCAGAAGGTTATTAAACAGTACTAGGTAGTATGTCAGCTGATGTGTATTGATGAGTTATATTTATCAAAGTTCCTTTGAAAGTGAGGAATTTTTGCTTCGTAATTACTGATTCTTCCATTGTCATGGTAGTAGTTTCTGTCATTATCATCATCATAAATCCCTTTTCTCTATTTCTGCACAGGGTCAGGATACCATGTCAGCTGATGCCATGCCTCTCAATTCATAGCCACTTACCTACCTTCTCACACAATCCATCCATCTCATGGCTAGATATCCTTATCTTCTCATACTTTTCTCATGTTTCTCCCATATCATCTTTACCATATCATTATATGCTTTCTAGTGCAAGTGGTCACACCATTATAATCTGTTCTCCTTCACCTCCTCTGTAATTGAAGCTACTTTTGCTTCTGCTCTGATGTCCTCATACCTTCATCTGTCCCACAATGTGCATCCTATTATGCTTCACAGACACTTCACGTCCATCACTCAAAGCTTATTATTCTTATTGCTTGCCATGTAGAAGCACTGTTAGCTCTCTCAGCTTCTGTGCCTTCCCAACCAAGGCTTCCATGCCATGTAAAATCACTGTTAGCTCTCTCAGCTTCTATGCCTTCCTAGCCCAGGCTTCCATGCCATGTAGAAGCACTGTTAGCTCTCTCAGCTTCTGTACCTTCCCAGCCCAGGCTTCCATGCCTTGTAGAAGCACTGTTAGCTCTCTCAGCTTCTGTACCTTCCCAGCCCAGGCTTCCATGCCTTGTAGAAGCACTGTTAGCTCTCTCACCTGTTGTCCCTTGACAGCCCAGGCTTCCATGCCATGTAGAAGCACTGTTAGCTCTCTCAGCTTCTGTACCTTCCCAGCCCAGGCTTCCATGCCATGTAGAAGCACTGTTAGCTCTCTCAGCTTCTATGCCTTCCCAGCCCAGGCTTCCATGCCATGTAGAAGCACTGTTAGCTTCCTCAGTTGCTGTCCCTTCACAGTGCAGGCTTCCATGCCTTGTAGAAGCACTGTTAGCTCTCTCACCTGTTGTCCCTTGACAGCCCAGCCTTCCATGCCATGTAGAAGCAGTGTTTGCCTCACTCTTTTGCACATATTATTCTTCAGCTTCTTGGGGACCTTTTTGCCATACACTATTCCTGTCATTTTTTGCCACTTTATTACAGCACCTCCAATTCTAACCTTGACTTCCGCATTCAGATTTCCCATTCTCATCAGCCACATCTCCCAACTACTTGAAGATGTTAATCTGTTCCACTATTTCATAGGTTCATAGGCAATTACTAGGCTAATCACTCAACAGCCCTTACAAGCATAGTCATTTTTACCCAAATTTTACTAAATTTTACCCAATTTTCTATCCCTAAGGGTTAGAGGATGGCTTAGGTTTGTGCTTATACCTTTCAGTCTTTTATAGACTGTCCCTACTCATGAAGAACATGAGTGCCAACCCAGGAGTGAATTTACAATTCCTTATCCATTGATCCAAACTGCATTTGTAGAAGGCCAAGGAAAGCATCTGCGTTACATGAACAGGAAGTCTTTGCCTGAGAAGGGGTAATTTCTGAGACACATATCTGTCTATCCAGCATGTTTTGTTTATGTCATAGCCCAGGTTTAGATCCTTAGATTGGGTGGTCCTTGTGTAGTCTGTCTTGTAAATGTGTAACAGTTCCATCATGGCTGGATTTGAGAGTGTCTTGTAGATTTGGCATAGATCACTCCTTAACATTTGTAGGAGACAGAGTAAAGGTTAGGACTGTTAGTCAATCCACCTTGGACATGTTGTTTATACCTCGTTTTTTGTAAGAAACCTCTGAGGCCACTTCACCTGATTTTATTTTATTTATTTTATATGCAATTTGATTACCGGGGAAGTCCACTAGGCCGAATTGACACATTTTCAGTGAAGGCCCTGGGAGAAAAGCTCCAAGATGCATTATACAATTTAGATGCAAATGATAGTTAATATTAAAGATCTTATGTAGAAAAGTTACTCATAAATGCATTCAGTATCATGCATAGTTAACAAATTCATTACGCTTGAAGGTAGGGATCATACAGTTTCATTTGAGGAAAACAGACATGGGTTAGGTGTGGAAACAGTTTACATACAAACCTTTTAAGACAATGTAAATACGCTTTACATACACACATCAACAGTAGAATGCTATTTACAATATTTACAACTTTGGGCTGTGTGAAGGTAGCTGCATGAGGTGAGAGCTTAGAGAAAAGCTATAGAAATTGAGAGCTTAGATAGGCTCATAGGAAGATAACTATGGGAGTTGTAGAGCTTGAGAACCAGAGAGAGAACCCCCTTGGATTAGGTTGGGTGAAGGCAGGTACATTTCCATTTAGTGGACATGTGTTTGAATAGTTGGGTTTTGAAGTTTTCTGAGTTTGGTATGGTTCTTAGTGTGGAGGGAAGGGAATTCCATTTTTTGCCTAGTGAGAAAGATAGGAGAAGTTGGCCAGCAGGATGTTTAGGTTTATGGATTGTAATTAAGTTCTGATTTTCAAATCTGAGAGCTGTATTGGGTGCATAAAGTGGAAGGATGTTAGTTAGAGTGGAACATTTTGTTGGGTGAAATATGAGTCTATGTGCAGTAGTGAGTTGGAGATAGTCTAGGTAGTTTGGGAGTTCAAGCCAATTCAGGGATTGTAGGGTTAGGCAGCGATGGGTGGTATTTTTAAATTTAGAGGCAAATTTAGAGATTTTGTTGTAGCAGTTTTCTAGTTTAGAGGTGATAGAGGAAGACAGGTTGGTTGGGAGAAGGGCTCTGTATAATAAGGAAGGAAGAAGATAAGTTGAGGCCAGAGTTTCCTTGGTAGAGTTGGAGAGAAAGTGTTTATTCCTATACAGCATACCTAGCTTTTGGTGGGTTTTTGTAATAGTTTGTTGAATATGAATATCAAACTTGAGGTGTTCATCTACAGTAATGCCAAGTAGTTTGGCAGAGGGGACTACTTCTATAGGTGAGATGGTTTGACTATAGACTTTGAAGTTGTTTTTATCATAGGAGAGGGTCTTTGTTGGAGGGAATAGTATAAACTTTGATTTATTTGCATTGAGAGAGAGGCGGTTTTGGTGCATCCAGTTTTCAGTTGTTGAGAAGGCAGTTTGGGTTTTAGTCAGCAATTCAGAGAGGTTTGAGGCAGAGCAGACTAAGGTTGAATCATCTGCATATTGAATGAGTTTAGCATCAGGAATAGCAGTGTGAAAGTTATTGATAAAGGTGTTAAAAAGCATTAGCCCAAGGATGGATCCCTGTGGTATGCCAGTTGGGGTAGGTAGGAAGGAAGAGATGGAGTTCTTTCATTTGACTTCCTGTGATCTGTCTGATACATAGCTGGAGAACCAGGATAAAGCATTATGTGAGAGATTAAGGTTTGAGAGATGACAAAGAATGTGCTTGTGGGAAACAGTATCAAAGGCTTTAGACAGATCGAGTAAAACAGTAGAAACTAAGTGGACTGAATCTCGGGCTTGATTGACAGTTTCTAGGAAAGAGAGTAGAGTGGTTATTGTGCTATGGCCTAGATGGAAGCCATGCTGGGTAGGAGTGAGAAGATTGTTTTGGGTCAGGAAAGGCATAAGTTGGAGGTGGATGCATTTTTCTAGGATTTTGGAGATTGGTGAGAGCAAAGCAATGGGGTGAAAGTTTGAGATGCTGGTATTTTTGCCTCTTTTATAAAGAGGAAGAATATAAGCTGTGCACCAGAGTTTGGGGACGTGTGATTCTTTTATGGATCGGTTGATAATGATGCTGATTGGGAGTGCAATGCCATCAGCAGCACATTTTAAGAAGGAAGAGGGAATATTGCCGGGAGCGTTAGAGCAAGGTTTAAGTTTGGACAAACGTTTTTTATAAAGTTAGTGGAGATGGGTTTGAGTTCAAACAGATGAGGTGAGTTAGAAGGGGGAGAGTGTAGAGCAGTTGGGTTATTATTGGGAAATGTCTTGGTTAGGGTAGTAATAGTGTCTATGAAAAATGAGTTAAATTCAGAGCCTAGTTCAAGATCAGATTTACTTGGGTCAGGAGAGGGATTATTCTTGGAGCCTGGATTGAGGAGTGAGTTTACTGAGTTCAATAATTTTTGGGGGGGTTTATTGTTATTGGACTGAAGTTTGATATAGTAGAATTTTTTATCTTTGGTAATTAGTCATTTTGCATGGTTGCAGAGCTGTTGATATTGGAACAAGGTATTGTCCAGTTTATTGTTTTGGTAAAGCTTCCACAGTTTGTCTCTGTGGTGCATAATCTGTTTTGTCTCTTTGGATAGCCAAGGAGCAGTTTTAGTTTTTATCCTTTTGTTTCTTAGTGGGGCTAGTGAGTTTAAAGTATCAAGGCAGATAGAGTTGAAGTATTCTATAGCCTTGTCAAGAGAAAGGATGTTTAGAATTTGCCAGTTCATTTATTTGAAAGTATTTGAGAAAGTAGTTGAGTTGAAGCTACTGCGGTTATGAGTTTGAATGTACTGATGCTGGTGAGGAGAGGAACTAGTTGAGCGATGCATGAAGGCTGGGAGGTGGTCGCTAAAGGTATCAGGAAGTGTGCCAGAATTGGTTATTTTATTTGGATCTGAGACTAGGATCCAATCTATAATGGATCTGGGAGGGTTTATTTTGTTAGGTCGAGTGATGGAGAGGATTATTTGAGTGAAGTTATAGAGGTTAATGTATAGGGAGGGAGAGGGGCAATTGATTTTATTCCAGTCAATATTCACATCACCAATAATATAAGTTTCATAGTTCATTTCAGTAGAAGCCCATATGAGAATATTTTCAAGTGTAGAGATATTGTTACCAGATGAGATATATAGGGCAATGATGCAGATATTTTTATGTTTATTTAGTTTTAGAATTCCAGCAGTTAGTTCATGTTCTGGAATTGAGGAATTGGAATTTGGAGGGGAATTAAGGTAAGAAGGTTGGAGTAGACCAGGGCAGTGCCTCCACCTTTTCTATTTAGTTGGTCATTTCTGAGACAATGAAATCCTGGGGGCAAAATCTCAAAGTCGAAGATAAAGGGCTTGAGCCAGGTTTCAGAGATGGCTAAGATATCTGGTTGGTTATGGCTTAACCAAGCTTGAATTTGGTGTACTTTGTTGTTTAGACTTTGCGCATTAATTGTAAAAATCTTTAGGGTGTTAAGATAAGAGAAAGAGGGTAAGGGATGAGTGTTGTTAATAAAGGATGTAGGACCACTGTTAGGATGGATATCACCAACTTGGACTAGGTTGTTGAAGGAGATATCCTTTAGCTATATTGGTCTGCCAGGCATGAATTTTAGTAGATTGTAGATTGGAGCAGGTGACAGTATCTTGACTTCAGGGGTGAAGAGTTTAGGGTGGAATAGGTGCAGAGGGTTGGGCTGAATGAGGGAAGAGAAGATAGAGTGTAAATGGGAGTATGGTAGTTGTCTTTGTAGGTGGTATTGGACAAGCATAGGTGGAATATAAGGTAGCATAGTATAAGGGAAGTAGGAACAGAAATGGGAGTAAGAGTGAGGGGAAAGGTGGGTTTGTATGGTAGTTGTCTTTGTAGGTGGTATTGGACAAGCATAGGTGGAATATAAGGTAGCATAGTATAAGGGAAGTAGGAACAGAAAGAGGAGGCTGGGGGACTGGAGGGTGTGATAACACGGAGAGCATGCTGGAGCAAAGAGAGAGTGGTATGAGTGGTTAGGAAAATAGAGAAAGCTATGAAGACGAAAGGGTTTAAAAAGTGATGGAGGTATTTTAGAGATTTAAGGAAAGAGAAGGGGACTATAATTATTGGGTGGAGTACAGACTACAGAGTTTAAGAAGGGTGGCTATTGGTGGGAGGAGTAATGAGGGGGGCTGGTATTGGGTAATTAGGCTGAGAGGGTGGGGTAAGATAGGAATAAAGCTAGGAGAACTGGGGCGTGTGGGAATTGGAGGCAGGGTAGGGGGGCCGAGTGAGCCCATAGGGCGAACAGAGTGGGAAAGAACACTAGAGGTGATTATGGCAGAAAAAGTATCAGCAAAGAACAGTTTAAAGGCTGTAGCTGGAAGGTATGAGCTAAATATTTCCAGCCAGAAAAAGAAGGCTACCTTTACAGAGGGTGGTTTAGCAGGGGGGAGAAGATATTTACAGTCTAAGGATATTAACTCATAACAAACTGTTTGTGAAAAAATAAAACTTTTTGGGATTATAAAGAATATCTAGGATTTATATTGGTAGATGCTGCCACCTAATGGTAGAAGGAGATAGCAAACAACAGGGATAGTTGGACCAGTCTTAGGTTTAAATATATTCTAGGGTCGTAGTAACAGGAGGGGGAGAGGGCAAACAATCTGCAGTAGGCTGCTAGAATGCACACACAGGAGGGCAGATTAACTCTATAGATAGTACATCAAGCCTACATTTAATTAGTGTTAAGCAACATACATTTACACAATCTTGTTGGGGGGTCTTCTCAGTAGTATTTTTCTAAGTACCAGGCAAGCTGGCCAATTCAGGGTGTCTTCAGGTGATGGCCGGAGGTATTCCATTTGCGTTTAAAGCAGGGAGGGTGCACCCGGGATGGATTAATTTACACAGTCTTATTTATTTATTTTATTTTATTTATTGACATTTGTTAACCGGGTTTGTCCAACTGGGCTTGTGGCCCATTTTCAGTGGAGACCCGAGGAGAAAAGCTCCAGTAGTACATTTTAAACAAGTACAATTTTAAACAATATTGATATAATAGCAGTTATAGCAAAACGATTCACATATGTTGGGTTACATGCATAAAGTTAAAGTTGCATTAAAAAGAAGCTAAGTAACAATTTTACATTGATATAATTCAATAGGTCAACAATAAAAAAATTGTCTGTATAAAATTATGCAAATGCATAGTAGACACATTGGAGAGAGAGGTGTAATGAGGTACTAAGTATGGTCCTTTTGAGGGTACATAAAGGGAAGGAAGACTAGGTAGGGTCATGGCAAGGGCAGGTTCTGGAATTGAGAAAATAATCTTTTTGTTCATTTTTAAAGTGTGAGGTGTGGGAGACTGAACATAAGTCAAGGGGACATTTGTTCCCAGCATGGGCAAGGGAGTGTTTGTAGAGTAGTTTGCCTACTGACCTTTTTGGGTGGTAGATATCAAGTAATTGTTGGTTAGAAGAATGGAGGGTCCGGGATGGGATATAGATGGAAACTAAGGAAGATAGAGATGGACAGAAGGAGGGTTTATAAAGAATAGAGTATAGCATATGAAATTGATAAGATAGCAGAAATTGGGGAAGTTCAAGCCATTGAAGAGAGTTTAAAGAAATGCAGTGGTGTGAGTTGTATGGGGAGTTAGTAATGAATCTGGCTATTTTATGGTAAGTCTGTTGGAGTTTGTTTAGAGTGGAGGCCTGGATATTGGTAAGAACTGGGATGGCGTATAAGAGGGAGGGGAGGAGGAGTGCCTGGCCCAGGGTAAGTCTAGATTCAGGGGTTAAGAATTTTTTGTTCAGATATAGCAGACCTAGTTTCTGTTTTTTTTTTTTTTTTTATACATCGGAGTATGGGTAGGTTGAACTTTAGTTCGTCATCGATAATGACGCCTAGGAGTTTTGTGTGGGTGTCAGGTTGGATAGTTGTATTGTTAGAAGATGTAATAAAAAAGGAGGTTTTGTGATGAGAAAGAGAACGGGGAAGGAAAAGTAGGAGTTTGGTCATTTTGGGATTTAGGATCAATAGGTTGTGAGAGAGCCATTGTTCAGTGGATAGTAGGGCCTGTTGGGTCAGGGAGTGTAGTTCAGGAATGTCATTTGAAATCGATATAAGTGTGGAGTCATCGGCATACTGAATAAGGGAGGATTCTTTGCATGAGGTGTAAAGATCATTGGTGAAGATGTTAAACAAAAGCAGTCCCAAGATGGAGCCTTGGGGAGCAGCAGTGGAGAAGGGAAAGAAAGGTGAGGAGGATGAGGGCCATTTGACAGATTGTTCCCTACCAGATAGGTAACTATTAAACCAGGCAAGTGTGGAGGGGGATAGGTGGAGATGTGCAAGTTTGGATAGTAGTAAAGGATGAGAGACAGTATTGAAGGCTTTGGAGAGATCTAGAAAGAGACAGGAAATGAGTTTATTGTTGTCTAGGGCCTCTGCAATGATATGAGTGAAGGAGAGGAGGGCAGTGGTGGTGCTGTGGTGAGGACGAAATCCATGTTGGGTAGGAGTAAGTGCTGTGTGAGGAGGTGATTGAGAAGCCATGAGTGAATACATTTTAATAATATCTTGGAGAGGGGGGACAGAATGGCAATGAGTCAGTAGTTTGAGGAGTCAGTGGAGTTTCCACCTTTATGAAGAGGAATAGTGAAGAAAGATTTCCAAAGGGTGGGGACAGTTGATTCCAGAATAGATCGATTAATTAGTATAGATATAGGATAGGCAATTGAGTCAGCAGCAAGTTTGAGGAATGTAGGAGATAGACTGTCAGTGGAAGGAGAGCAAGGTTTTAGCTTGAGTAGTAGAGATTTGATGCAAGTAATGGGAACTGGCTCAAAAGAAAACAAAGTTGTGTTAGTGGGACTTGGAGGGGTGGGTGTCGAAGTAGAGTTTGGTTTAGAGGTTACCAGATTTTGGATGGAAGAGATAAAGTGTTTATTCAGGAGGATAGCTGTTTCTTGAGAGGAAGAGTTAGGGTATGGAGAGGGATTAGAGGGCTTTCCAGGATAGAGGATGTTGTTGAGAGCTGACCAAATTTTTGAGGATTGAATTTGTTGGTAAGCTGAGCAGAGCTATAGTATAACTTTTTGTCATTAGTTGTATTTTTTTTACAAGGTTCCTCAATTGCCTGTATTTTTGAAGAAAATGTGGTTGTTTAGTTTTACTCCAGGTTTTCCAAGCACAATCTCTTTGTTTCATAAGGGACCTAGTCTCTTTGGAGAGCCAGAGAGCATGATTTGATTTTACTCTGATCTTCCTAGAGGGAGCTAAGGAGTTTAGAGTATTCATGAAGATGCTATCAAAAGTGCTTACAGCATCATTTAGGGGGAGATGTTTTAAGATGGACCAATCTATGTTGTGGAGAATGTTGTTAAATTGGGATGAATTGAAAGTCAATAGATTTCGACAGTCTTTGATAAGGTGGGGTTTAGGAATATGGGAGTAGTGTCTTAAGATGGTGGTAGGGAGATGATCACTGAGGGAGTCAGGTAAGGTGGTGAGATTGTGGTATTGGTGGGGGGAATTGGTAAGGATCCAGTCTATGATGGAGCTGGAAGTGGACTTTTTATGGAAACGAGTGGGAGATGTTATAAGTTGGTGGAAGCCGTGCAGGTGGATACTGAGTTGGGGGTAGTCAGTTGTGAGTTTGGACCAATCAATGTTGACATCACCAAGGATAAGTGTCTCATATGGTATGTTGTGGGAGAACCAGGATAGGATGTTTTTAAGAATGGACAGATTGTTACCAGGAGGAAGGTAGATAGAGGCAATTGCAAGTTTTTTTGTGGGGATTCAGATGGCAGTTAAGGATGATGATTTCAGATGGGAGGAAGTCAGGAATTGGGGAAGGGTATGGTGAGAGGTTAAGATTGTTTGAGTAGAGGATGGCCACACCTCCACCTTTTTACAGGTCTATCAGATCGGAAGATATTATAACCTGGTGGGAATATTTCACTGTTTGGGATTTGTAGCTTGAGGCAGGTTTCATATAGGGAGAGGATGTGAGGGGTATTGAGAGCTATCCATGAGTGCAGCTCAGTGACTTTATTTTCTAGACTGTGAATATTCAATGAGTAAATAGTTGAGTATTTGGATGGAGCTGATTGTTGTAACTGAGGTCGGTGACTGTTAGAGGAGTAAGATGGGGGCAGTGTAGAGGTAGTTTTGGGGAGAGAAGAGTGGCCAGGGTTGGGATGGATATCTCCAGAATAAAGTAGGTTTTTAGTGAGGAGAGAGTGTGTTGCAGATGCTAGATGGAGTTTGTATAGTTTTGACTTAGCTTTGTGGGAAGGTTTAAAAACCTGTATTATGGATAGTTTATATAGACTTGAGGTACAGGTGGTAAAGAGATTAGGGGAGATAGTAAAAGATGAAGTAGTTGGATATATGTTGTATGAGTGAAAAGTTGGTGAACATAGGAGTGGGTCAGAGAGATTGGAGTGGAAAGAGGTGGAAAGAATAAGGAGTAGTGTAGAAGATATTAGAAAATAATACACATTGGAATAAAATATGGTCAGATAGAGTAGGTAGACAGTGGTATAGAGGAAGTGGTGTTCACAAGATTGACAGATTAGTAAGGTGGTTGTAGCAATAGGCAGGAAGTGGAATTGTAGTGGTTAGTGGGACAGGAAGGGGAGAGATAGTTAGGTATAAAGGCAATTGTAATGGGGTGGGTGGGAATGGGGGTAGGGTAGGTGTGCAAAGTGAGCCCGAACGTAGCGAGGGTGAACGGAGCGGGGCTTGCACCCCGGTCAAGATGAAGTCATAGAAACAATCAGAAAAAGATAGTGAAAAACTAGCTTGAGGGACAAGGATATAAAGTTTCTAAAGGTATAGTCACCAGAAATAAAATAAAAAGAAATAAAATATGAGCAGAAGTAAGCTTACAAAAGTACACTGGCCTCAAGCTACACAAGTAGATTTACTTGAAGCAAACCCAGTGCTGTGTGGTTAAAATAAGCTACAATAGAGAGGGGCTTTGGAGGGGGAGAAAGAGGTATTACTAGCAGCTAAAAGCAGGGCAAAAATAAAAAACACATTAATATGTAAAAGTGAAGACAGTAAAATAGGGCAGGTGCACTAGGAAAGGCAGTTATGAGTGAGGCTAGAAATGAATTCAGGGAAGGATAAAGTACAGAACAGAAGAATATACACAGAAACAGTATGAGTTTAGTGGGTAACCAAAGAGAAAGTATAGTAGCTGCTGGCATCTGCTTTTCGTGGCGACTAGCAAAACAAAAACACTGTAAATTCTTGTTGTGCTTATAAAGTCTAGCATTAATTAAAAGATTAGCTTATGTAGCAGTTATTTACTGGGACACATACTTCAGTGGTATTATTTTAAGCTTAAAATGGTGGCTTCCGGACTGATGGTTAGAGTTGCAGGGTATCTGTTAAGGTCCTCAAACCTGTGTTGCCTGTACTGTGGCCAGGAGAAAACTGCAGGGAAAAATCCACTAGGGCTATAAAAACAGAGAAGAGGGGGATTAGTTATGAGCAAGTAATTCAGGAAAAGAGTGAGAGACAAAAATACCATGGGTAGAGAGAAAAAAAGTAATACAGGTAGGCAGAGGCAGTATACCTAGCATTGATTTCCATTGTATGAGTGTCTTACACACATAGCTAGCTAAGAACACAGCAGTGTTTACACCTATGCATAAAGTAATGCAGAACAACAGTAGTTAACAGCAGCACAATGTAGACATACACAAGGCAATAATTCACAAAGCAGGAAAATAGAAATTCAGGATACTGATGACAAGAACATTTGGTACACTTTCAGGCAATGGTTCTTCCTTTTACTTTAGTACTACACCAAGAAATTACAGTGAAAATACTACAGATCCAGCTAAATGTGAAGTTAAGGTGCTGGTGCTCCTTGCAACAAGAAACTTGGTTGGTAAATATTCACATTTACAGTTTTCTTTCATTAAAAAACAAGAAATAAGATGAATACAATGCAAACACTAAGCTACCCATGATCGTAAGGTGCTGGAGCTCCTTGTAACAGGAAAAATAGACTTTAAATATTCACAAAACTAGAGTTGCGAGAAAAAGTACACTAACGACTGCATATGCAAGCAATATTCATCTCAATATAATCACAAAATACTATCTGACATAAAGCAGATAAAGCAAAAGAATAATCACCAAATATTGTATGATATAAAGCAGTTAAGGCAACAGAAAGGACATCAGAAAACAGTTAATGTCAAGGAATCAAAATTTTACCTTACACAGAGCAGCAGGTGCTCAGCAGCATGAAGGGTAAAGAAGGTTTCAAAATGGCTCCTGCTGTTGTGAGGCACCTATTAAGACTAGGAAGAGGAAGTAAGGCGAGAGGGAGGGGTAATGACTAATACTAGGCTGGGCTAGCACCCTGGTCAAGATGAAGTCATAGAGACAATCAGAAAAAGATAGTGAAAAACTAGCTTGAGAGACAAGGATATAAAGTTTCTAAAGGTATAGTCACCAGAAATAATATAAAAAGAAATAAAATATGAGCAGAAGTAAGCTTACAAAAGGACACTGGCCTCAAGCTACACAAGTAGATTTACTTGAAGCAAACCCAGTGCAGTATGGTTAAAATAAGCTGCAATAGAGAGGGGCTTTGGAGGGGGAGAGAGATGTATTACTAGCAGCTAAAAGCATGGAAAAAAATTAAAAAAACATTAATATGTAAGAGTGAAGACAGTAAAATAGGGCAGGTGCACTAGGAAAGGCAGTTATGAGTGAGACTAGAAATGAATTCAGGGAAGGGTAAAGTACAGAACAGGAGAATATTCACAGAAACAGTATGAGGATAGTGGGTAACCAAAGAGAAAGGATAGGAGCTGCTGGCATCTGCTTTTCATGGCGACTAGCAAAAAAAAAACTGTGTAAATTCTTGTTGTGCTTATAAAGTCTAGCATTATTTAAAAGATTAGCTTAAGTAGTAGTTATTTACTGGGGCACATACTTCAGTGGTATTATTTTAAGCTTAAAATGGTGGCTTCCGGACAGATGGTTAGAGTTGCAGGGTATCTGTTAAGGTCCTCAAACCTGTATTGCCTGTTGAGGGGGGGGGTCTTCTCAGTAGCATTTTTCTAAGTACCAGGCAAGCTGGCCAATTCAGGGTGTCTTCAGGTGATGGCTGGAGGTATTCCTTTTGCATTTAAAGCAGGTAGGGAGCACCCGGGATGTATTACAGGAGGCGAAAACAAGCAGCCTAAACCAAAGGACCAACACAGTGGAGCTGTGGATGCTCAGGACAGGATTTAAAAAAAAAAGTGCCTGGTGAAGTACATGTTGAAAGGTACATTGTACTCAATTATTCATCTGATGAGGGCTGAGTACAGTGGGATTATAACTTCTTTGGATCTGGATGCCATGCCTTTACTTGTAAGTTGTGCTGCATAAAAGGACTTCCTTACCACTGTGGACATATGGTGGTTAAAGTTGAGGTTACTATCTATCATGTAACAAGATCTCTCACCTCTTAGTCCACTCTTAGGGGTGTGCTGTTAATGTTGTAATTTGCAGGGGTATTTGACTTCCTAAAGGGTATGATTATGCATTTTTTGCATTTAGTTTTAGGCCATGGCTCTGGCAACAACCATTTGTCTGAGTCAGAACCTTCTGAAAGATATCAGCATTGTTGGCAGATTCATTGATTACTCCCAACTTGTAGTCACCAACACACTTGGTCAGCCAAAGGCCTTCTGCATTACGCTTGACTTCAGAGAAGTATATTCTGAACAGGAGAAGTCCCAGCACTGATCCCCATAGTGCACCATTAGTAACTTGCATCTTGCTGGATCTGGATTCTTCCACTCTAACATGTTTCCTGTTCATGAACCATGTGGTTATCCATCTGATGATGTAGGGATTTATGCCCAGATTTGTGAGTTTATTTATAAAATTAGAGTGGGAAATTGTGTCAAATGCCTTAGCCAGGTTACAGTAGGCAGTATGTACTGTTTTACCCTTATTCATAGCCCTAGTGACTTTCTCAAAGAAGTCCACAAGACTGGTCCAGCATGACATGCCCTTGATAAAGTTGACCTGTGGTGAGTCCAATGTTTGGAGGTTTCATATCTCATTATGCATCAGGTCCATGATTATTCTTTACATGGACTTGCATATAAGACTAGTCATACTTATGGACTGTAGTTTCCTAGATCTGTTGATGGTAACCATTTATGCAGAGGGATGACTGTTGCTGCTCTGCACTCCACAAGGACAAAACAAATCTGAAGACTGTGATTCAAAAGAGATCCTGGTATGCCTGACAGGTCCTGTTTCAAGCTATTTAATTGGCATCCTTGGATATTGTCAGGACTCATCAAAGCTGTGTTTCTTAGCTTTAGAGATGACATTGGCAACTTTTTCTTTGGCTGTAACTGGCAGAACAATGATGGAGGGGTAAACAGAAGTGATGGAGAGTTAAAATTTGAGACAAATTTATCAGCCATCAGATTTGCTATATCTTCTGGCTGG
This sequence comes from Protopterus annectens, assembly GCF_019279795.1. Classification (NCBI taxonomy): domain Eukaryota; kingdom Metazoa; phylum Chordata; order Ceratodontiformes; family Protopteridae; genus Protopterus; species Protopterus annectens. Next base: position 526,793,509 of record NC_056737.1, read on the forward strand.
ATATCGGTGATGCTGTCTATAGCAAACTCCACACAATTTTGAGTGTTGCCCTTAAGACTGCAGACATAATTGAAAAATGCTTTATGGTTATCCTTAGCTCGGGAAGCTATTTTTGCCTCATAATTTGCTTTTGAAGACTTGATTTGTCCCCTGATTTTCTTGTTAAGCTAATGAGTGAGTTTTTCCTCTGTTGGGCACATTCTCTCTTACTTCTATATAGGATTTTCTTTCTTTTGTTGTAGTCTATTTATACCAGAGGTCCACCAGGGTGACTTGTTTTTGCAGTTTGTCCTAGACTTCTTTGTGTCTGGCACTGACATTTCTATGCAGCTATTTGGGTCACTATCAGTTGACTGAGTTTTCAGAAACTTGAACTTACATATGGTCAAGACCATATGATTGAGTTTTTGAAAACTCAAAGTTTTTGAATGGAGATCATGGGTACAGAGAATCGGGAAATTTACCCATTTCCTCATTGTTGTGTGATCTTGGATTTGGTATATATATATATAACTCACATTAGGGGTTCAGGCGGGCTTAACCCCCTGCAAAAAACAAAAAAAAATGTTGATTTTTTTTTTGATGATCGAGTTTTCAGAAACTCGATCATATGGTCTTTTTAATATTTTTTTCATGTTTCTGAATAATCGATCATCTGTTATTTATATAGTCATACAGGACTTTTCTATATGTATCTACATAGGCTTCTGTAATATCTAGATTTGGGGGAGCTTGGAAATTAGCTGTGCTGTCACTTTATCAGTGGTGTTTTTTGTTAGAAAAGTTCTTTAAGGTTTAGAGTTTAGGTGGAGATTCTAGTTTTATATTTATTTCAAGGGAGACCACTTTGTGATTTGATCTAACCAGTAAGGACATCACAGTTTGGGGGGTGTGCAATGCTCTCCCCATATTTCTAATTACCGGGTCTAGGATATCTGTACCCCTAGTGGGAGTGCAGACTAGCTTCTTTAGGGCATTGACAAACTCTAGAAATCCTTGAGCCTGCATGTTACTGGTCATGTATGCTTCCCAGTTAGTGGAGGGATAGTTGAAATCACCCATTACTATGGTATTGGGCTGAATGGTAAGTGAGTCTAGTAAATTCAGATATGATAGATATGAGGTATGTTTTTTCTTGGTTCATGGTGTGGGACTAGTAGCTCATAAGGATATGGAAGGGAATTTTCCTATGGTTAGTTGGACATGGAGTAGCTCAAGCATGTTATATTGTTTGACTAGTCTAGAGGTATGTTTATCCTTTATGTAGATGGATACACTTCACATCTTTTGTCCTTTCATATGCAGTGGCTGGTTAGAATGTGTGAAAGGCAATATACTCATTTAATGCCAGTGTGCTTTTCATGGCTTTGAACCATGTCTCAGTAACTGCACAGATGTCAGCATTCTCCAGGGTGAGCAGTGCTTTCAGGGAGTGCAGATTCTTGCTGAGACTCCTAGCTTTGAGCAGCAATACCTTTAGTTTATCCTGAGTAGATTTTGCTACTTTGGAAGGTTTGTCTGTTTGACAATGCCTGAAAAAGGCACTAAGGGGTGGATAATGTTTAATCCAATATATGAAAGCCTTTTGGTGACAGGTGAAGATCATCCCTGACAAAGCAGAGTGGCCTGTCAATCATGTTTTTTGAGACTGACAAATATTGGACCCCTCTGGAATTATTAAAGTCAATAATTTTCTGTTGATACTGTGGCATAATAATTGGAAATGGTAGAACGCTGCTCAGTGCTAGGCTCATATATACCTGTGGCACATATTCTTAGACCACAATCATGTCTCTTTTCATTTTGTCCAGGAGGTATACCTTAGGTCATTTTTGTCCATATGGACTATGATTGAGACATACTGGTACTCGAGGTTTAGGGACCTGAGATCCTGCATGATCTGGCAAATCCTGACCCCTGACAGGCAACTAACTGTAACCTTCTCATTATCCAGTTTTGTGGAAAGGGACAACAGTGTGTCTCACAATAGAGTCTCCTATTACCAAACTACTGGGTTGTGTAGTGTTACTCCTGATGGGCTTGGTAGTCAAGACATTCTGAGATGTAGTTTTTGATTTGTAGTGAGAGTTGTCTTCTTTGTGTGCATGTGGAGTTTCTGAGGACTGTCTAATAGGCCTTCAAGGTTTGGGTAAGTTATCTGTGATCACTTCCGCATATGTGGGTCTATGTGTCTGTCCTTAGTTAGTACAGTGAGTGTTGTGTGTGTGTCACTCAGTCACTGACAACCCATTTGGCATTTTTGTTTGTATGTGAGAGTTTTGCTTCCAGTGACATTGTCCAACTACATCTCTCATATATCATATTCATCTGTTTTAGAATTTAGTGGTTATCAGTGTAAGTGAGGCAATTGCTACATTGCCTCAGGATACTCATGTCCATCAAGTTAGATGCAAAAATAGCAGGAAAGTGCCTATTAATGGTTGTAGGTACTTAATATGTGCTTTACAAGTGAATAGAATTGAGAGTTTTTGAAATGGGATGAGGGATGGGTGCTTACTTAGTGTAATCTACAGTTAAGCTTGCGGTGATGTTGCCCAGTATGAAAACCACTTGCTCTTTGAGCAACGATAGTTCTGAGTGCTGTAATAATGTAAGATAGAGGTAACCAAATGTAGCAGTGCTGCTCAGCAACAAACTACTTGCTCCATCAGGAGCACAGGACTGTGGAAAATTTCAGAGGTCATTTTTATGGGGAAAAGTACAACATGTAGTGATTGCATATACACAGGGACACCATTAACCACTGCTGAATGAATAGCAGCACTGAGCAAACATGAGGCTTGTATACAAGCAGAAAAAAAACAAGTTTTAAAGAAAGTATGTCCACCACAGGCCAATCAGGTATGCACACAATAAGCTTTCCGCCAGGAGTTCCCAGCTCAGATAAGTAAAATCAGCCATCTTCTGCCACAAGAGTGCAAAATTTGATACGCTTAACGTGAAATTACTGGTTTGGGCTGTAAGTGTTAGGAAACACAAAAATAGATGTCTTAAAGCACTGAAAACAGCAGATGCAATGTATTTAGAGTACTATAATTGCAGAACAGTAGCCCTTACAGCAGTGCAAAAATGCAACTTAAAAC
>NC_056737.1:526801612-526901612 GCF_019279795.1 Protopterus annectens
ATCTTAAATCACAGTTGAGGAACACTGGTGCCTACACAGAATTGTTTACAGAAACCCTATGCAAGCATGTTAATAGATGCACAGAGGCAGCTGTACCCATCAGGAAGAAGTACAGAACTAGCTGAGTAGGCTGTATAACAGAAGGAAGCAAATCATAGCAAATAATTATGAGGTGCAGCACCCAGCAGTATAACAGTATTCTCATCAAACTAAACAAACAACTGAAGAGGACAAATAGAGGTAAATTTGGCTGCCAAGGACAGCCACAAGGCATTCTTTAGCTATGCCTGCAGCCAGATCAGGGACAGACCTAGAGTCACAGAACTGCTGTAAACCAAAATGCCTGTCCTCTGTTGCTGGTTTGTAAACATCAGAGAAACTACAAATTTCAGATCATGTATTGTATAGGGGCTCACAAGAATTCTGGGAGCAGCACACAGTTACAAGATGTCCTTCATACATCTGCAAGATTGTGCTGTCAGCATGTACCTCAACTGGGACCTCTGACACTGGGAAAATGGACAAGTGATCCCACCGTACTGTTGTAGACAAAGTTATCAGACTGTGCCATGCAAATCTTGCCATCATTAGTCACAGGTGACCTCTTGTTATTAGGTGTGTGATAGCCTGTTGTACTGTTCATTCTACCAGTAAAGTCTGAAAAAGCATAAACATATGATACCTCTGCCAGCAATCACACATATACTTATACCCCCTGTGACCTGTACTGTGGAAGGCAACAATTATATGCATAGCATACAGAGATATAACATACCTGGACATACAGTTAATTACAACTGAAGCTCAAAGGTATATGAAAAAACAGATATGTAGAGGTCCTTAGTGAATTAGTGCCATCAAACATGCACTATACCGTACATATGAATAGTAGATATTACTAAGCAGATTCCCTACTGGCACTCAGATCATTGATGCAAGCCCAGATGCTACAACCAAGCCGCTCTCCCTCCTCAGACATAGATAATGGGAGCTTCTACATCTGTGTAAGTCAGTCATGTGCTGGCAGTCCACCTTCTGTTGTGGATACATCTCTGACAATATCCTGTGTCTTGTGTTTTTGCAAAGAATATCACACTGGTTATATTTAGCACAGCTGTTGCAAAGACCTACTGTGCACCACTTCCTGGCATACCTGGTCCCAATACATCTTGTCTGTAGCACATTTGTTGATGAGGTTCATGTCACGTATGCAGAGGTTATGAAGTAACGTCCCTCTCTCTCCCTGGGTGGTGAAATCTTTCAGCTGTTCCCAGTCATAGAAGTCCATACAAGTATTGTACACCTATGGGATACACATATAGATTCATAGGTTAATAGGCAGGTACCAGGGTATTGGCCCAAGGGCCTAAGTAAGCCTAGCCAACAAGCTTCCCTGACTTATGCCACCCAAGAAAGTTAATTTCCTGTGCCCCTGTTGAGCAGAGCCACAGAAGTGATCCCTGGGCTCTATTTCCTATTTCCCATCCACTCATCAAGATTTTTCTTGAAGAGTGCTAATGAGGAACTTTGCTTGATATAGATGTGTAGCTTGTTCCAGAGTATAGGAAGTCTCTAGGACAGGAATCTATCCCTCCAGCATGTCCTCTTTATTGTGGTGACAAGGTTTAGGTCCACAGAGCATGTAGCTCAGAGGGATTGGGATTTCTTAAGGTGTAGTATGTCCAACAGCTCTGGGTTTAACATAGCTTTGTATGTTGGGCAGAGATCTCCTCGGAGTAGGCAATATGCTACAGAGTAAAGATGGAGTTTTTTGAGACGGTCAGTGTAGGCATCTGTTGAGGCCAGTAATCCTATTTGTGAGGTACTTTTGTGGCCTTTCCAGCTGCTGCAGATGTCTTGTGAGGTAGATTCCAAAAGGGGTGTTGTACTCTATAATGGGGTCTAATGAGTGCCGAGTAGTGGGGAACAATGACCTCTTTTTTTCAGGATGATAACCCTTTTGTGATGAAGTGTGCCACATTGAAGGATTTCCTGACTACTGTGGTGATGTGATTATCAAAGGAGAGACTACTGTCCACCTGGGTTCCAAGGTCTGTTATCACACATTCGGCATTAAGTAGACTGCCATTTATGTGGTAGTTCATGGGTACAGAGTTTTTACCAAAGGGGATGACAATGCACATTTTGGCATTGAGCTTGAGGCCATGCCTCTGACGCCAGGCATCTGTCTCAGTGAGACCCTTCTGTAGGATGTCCACATCAATTGGGGACTTGGCTATGGCTCCTAGTTTGCAGTCATCTGTGAACTTCATTAGTCAGAGGCCTTCTGTGTTAGCCTGTATTTCAGAGAAGTAGATACCAAACAGGAGAGGTCCCAGGACTGAACCATGTGGTACTCTGCTTGTCACTGGTATGAAGTCAGATTTGGAGTCTGCAACTTTTACAGTATGGATTCTGTCAGTGAGCCAGTTGGCAACCCATCTTATGATTTAGGGATTTGTACCTAGTTTAGTGAGTTTAGCTGTAATTCCAGAATTGGAGATGGTGTCAAATGCCTTGGCGAGGTCAAGATAGACTGTGTGAACCAGTTGTGTGCTTAGCAGAGAAACTAGTTCCTAAAGGTCTTTGTTACCATCAGTTTCCTACTGGTCTTCTACCAAATTCAGCATTTCATAAAGAACTGTTGTGCTTTTTTGACCTTTCAGGTTTCCAATTAATGGGATTGATGGAATTAATGGTAAAGCGCTATTCTTTACAAATTGAAAGTATCTCTATGGAAGTCAATGACTTGGACAAAGACATTAAATCTGACTTAGACTTTCCCATGGGAGAGTATTCACTAGTATAGAACAACTTTTGGACAGGCTTAAAACCAACAAAATTTTAAAAATTAAACCGCGACCGTTTGGCTTATAGGAATGGTCTGGCGTATCCCAAACTACAAGCAGCCCAGATTTGGCAAAATAATAAGACAGTCAATTTTTCACACGGTTCTGTTCCAACTGACAATTTGGTAAACACTCCTGAAGATAATACTGCTGACGAAGAAAATAACCAGCAACCTTCTGGAACTGTGAGACACAGTGAAAGACTGCACTCTAACAACAACCATTCTAATGCTCAACCTACTGGACAAGTTTTTAACAACCACCAGTCTGAACTGGTTTTTCACCAGGAGACAAATGCCAAGACCATGACACGCCTGTGTCACCCTCAAAACCAGAGGAACAAGGGCTGGAACAACTGCCAGAAGAGATAGTCCATAGATCCATTTCAATTAAATTAGACATTCTTAAAACCTCTCGTGGTGACTTTAACATCTATAACTTTTCATCTATTACTATTGAACCATCTCTAATTGACTTATTGGCAAAGGGTAACACCTTTGTCTCTAGTAAAAACATAAATATAGCTAAAACCTTAATTGACTTGAAATGTTATGTTAGGAAATTAAATTTAAATTTCCTTCTGGGTAACATTGACCACCCCTTTGCTGTTGTTTTAAACCAGCTAGTACATTCAATCCACCATTGCACCCTTTATTGAACCTCTTCGAGAACGTATGTGAATTGGACATAAGACACATACCATATGCAAGGACACACATAGTCCACCATCAACATCATAATGTCAGCTATGAGCAGGTGCAAGCTTTGAACCTTTTGAGACCTTTACAAGTGCATATTATCAAACCGGACAAAGGTGGGGGTTTGGTAATACTTGATGTCACCGATTACAATAGCAAGATGGAATTGGTCTTAGACAACCCAGCCTATTCTAAGTCTTCTTTGCACGAGTTTAATGTGGCACAGTCAGATGTCAGAAGCTATTTCAGAGACTTATTTATTGAAGCAAAAATAGATATTGAAACATTCAATTATATCAATATTCCTTTTCCTAAGACACCTATTATGTTCGGTATCACCAAAATACATAAGGATATGTTTAATCCAACGATGAGGCCCCTCATTGATGAGAGGGCATCCTTAACATATCCTTGTGCGAAACTAGTGGACTATATACTACAAAAATATCTAAAACTCATTCCACAAGTGTGTAAAGATTCTTGGTCCTTTCTACATATGTTGAATAATATACATCTGGAACAGGACCATAACTTCATCACCATTGACGTTGTTGATTTATATACTTCTATCCCACATCTAGAAGCAGTGGAATGGATAGCTCTAATGATGAGAGAAAAAAATGCCCCAATTTGAAATTGACTTGGTCACAGAACTTATTGACATCATATTGACGAACAACTTTTTCTTGTTTAATGGAGAATGCTACCTACAAAAACATGGGGTAGCCATGGGCTCCCCATGTGGTGCTAGTTTAGCTAATATTTTTATGGATTATTGGGAAAAGTTGTTCATCTTTGATAGACCTGATGTCACAAATTCTTTGGTGTACTACACAAGATTTTTGGATGATATTTTTATCATCCTTAAAGGTAACATGAACGAAGCTGCATTACTAGTCGACTATCTTAACTCTACTACTTCATTTTTTCAGTTTACTTACAAATTTGACATGACTAGTATTGACTATTTGGACGTTAAACTTACTAAAGATCTAGTTAATAAAAGGTTCCATTCCACTATTTATAGAAAACCTTCATATTGTAATTCTTTTTTACATTTTTCTTGCGTGCACCCATATAAACAGAAAAGATCTATAATAAAAGGACAACTTATTAGGGCAGCAAGGATGTGCTCACTTGAAATAGATTTTCTAGCAGAATGTCATTTATTGAAAAACATGTTCTTGAATCAAGGATATCCTATTTCCTTAATTAATGAATTAATTGGTGAAATAAAACACAAACGTAATGGGGGAACCTTTACTCCACTACTAACTCCGACAGCTTCTAGCCAAGTTACATCTTCAGAGGCTACTTCCACATATATAGTTAATATACTTAACAACCATCCTCAACCTTTAACATCAATTGATGAGACGACGTCCCTAAGGCACAACTCTGTTATGGTTAGCCATGGTGACCATAGTCACTTTTATAATACATGCTTTATCACCACCTACAACAATGATAGTGACCAAGTCAGATTCATTTTATACAAAAATTGGAACTTTTTGTGTAAAGATAACTCATTAATGGAGAGAATTGGCCCCCAACCTACAATTGTCTATAGAAGAGGCGCTAATTTGAAAAGCCTCCTCGAAAGCAAAAAGTTTAGACACAATACAAGACTCAAGGGTACTTTTACCTGTGGAGCCTGCAAGATGTGCAAGTATATAAAAGTAGGGAGTTCAGTTGAATCAAGGGAGAGCAATAGGTATTACATTTCACCTAAACTTAATTGCAGCTCTAAAAGTATCATTTACTTAGCAAGTTGCAAAAATTGTCCGGCATTATACATAGGTAAAACTGACCGGAAATTCCGAGAGAGGATTTACGAACATATATATGCTATCACTAAAAATAAAAGTGATAATGCCCTTGCTAAGCATATTAACTTGAATGCGGGCCATACATTCCATTTTCAAGCGATTGACCAACTATTACAGGACATCGGGGGGGGTCCTACCTCATTATTCTTAGAGGCTCTAGAATTAGAATGGCAACTAGCACTGAATGCATTTTCCCACCCTGGTCTCAACAATAACTAATATTGCTTGCTTATTGAAACTTAAGAGTTGCATGAGATAAATAAACATATAGAATTACTTTTAATTTTTACACATTACTTAATAGGATTAATTTTGAGACTTTATAGATTTACAGTTTTTTATGAGTAACGCTGATATTTAATATAAACATGGTCCGTGAATTGGTAATGCTTTTTATGTACGGACACTTTTTCTAGTTTTTATAAAGCTCATTTCATGACATATTTTATCTTGTAGAATGAGTTTACTTGTTTTCACACAGTTGATTTTATATAGGTAATCTTAATCTTTTGAATGTACACTTAATAATTTAATTAATTTGTTAAGGTTGCGTTTTAGCCCTGAACTTGTTTTCATTATTTAGAGACTATTGCTTTTACTAATTAGAGCTTTTATCATTTAGTGATTACTGATTGGCCGGCGCAATCACATGTAACCTAGCACCGCTGTTTTTTAAACAAACTGCAACTTTGTGGTTCATTTGCTTCTGAAGAAGTTACTCTAATAGAGTGACGAAAACGTGTGGAGTTATAATAAACTTTTTAAACGTTAAAGAAGAACTTTGCGAGTGGCTGTTTGGACATCCTTTTTCGTTTCATTCTGTTTGTTTATTTGGTTTTTGCTTTTTCATTTGTTAGATATAAACATCCACTGGTGGCAGCTGTATGTAAGTGACTGTACATGAACTGTGTTGCACTGGCCTTTCTTTTGCTTCTCATCCACTGGACTATCTTACTAATGTGGTAACTCTATTTTACCATGCAGCCTTACTCTGATATGCCAGTCCTAGGCCATTCCACATTAAAGGCTACATGCCATTCTTATGAATCCTAATCAAAATCTAACAGAGTCTACTATAAAACTGAACAGTTTGTGAAGTTAAAAAAAAAATAGCTGCAAGACATCTTGACACTTCATATGTTATCTTTTGTTTAGTTCACAGTAAAGCCACATGTGCTGTAAAGTTAGAAAGTAAAACATGTACATTTTGTTGTACAGAACACAGTATGTCCTATTGTACTTGTATTACTTATAACCAGCTTTGTCTAACTAATTAATATATCTGTTTAATGGGATCCCGTTCAGATGGTCAAACTTTTAAAAGCTGGACTTTCATATGACCGAGACCATATAATCAAACTTTTAAAAGTTCGAAAGGTCTGACTGGGGATCTCCATAGAGCACGGAATGGGAACATTTCCCTTTACCGCAATGTAGTGCGATCTCAGAGTTGGTATATTTAAATAGCAGAGGGTGCTGCACAACTCTGCTCCATATGGATCTTCTTCACACTTACCATCTGGTTAAGTGAGTTGCTCAAAGTCACAGAGCTAAGGAAATGGATGCTGAGGGAATCAAACTCTGGCTCACTAATAACAAATGGCTGTTGGGGGATTGAAACCATGGACCAGAGATTTAAACACCAAAGTATATTCACTGTATAATATTCCATAATCTTTTTCTTTCTATAGTGCTATTTTTGTTTTGATTTGGATAATTTTTAAAAGAATTCCAGTGTCACAGGCTTTATCTTCTGAGGCTGTGAAGAATCAACAAACACAAATGCAGACAAGATAGTTAGACAGACACAAAGATGCATGTCTCTTGGTCTATCTAGTCACCCCCACTAATGGCCTTTTAAAGCTCACTGCTGTAAATTACTTCATTTTTCACTTTGGAAACCTTTACTTATTATCCTTGCATCTTTTGTCAGTACTTTCCCTCTTCCCAAGTCATTATTTCCCACTGCTGTGATTCTCTATTGCTTTTTTGTGTCACTGTTATTGATGCTTTGAAGTGATATTCATACACTGCTAATTTCATTTGCCTCCCTTCTTCCTGACATGCTTTTATTGCCATTATAATCCCTCTTATTTACTAGATTCCCAGCCACCCCAAGTTCCCTACATTTATTTCCTCCTTTCCACAACTTATTCCAGCATAAAACCACCCCTTTGAAGGCACACATTCCAATGTCCACTCTCACACTCAAGCAACTATTCATATTCCTCCTACCTAGCTTTGAAACCTTGCCAACTTTAACATACAACACTACGTATTTTTCTCTTCTTTACCGTAGAATTTACTCCACCTTTTTTTCCTAACTACCTACTTTTGCTCCTCCCACTAACACATAATACTATACCCCTAACATCACATACCATGTCACTCAGTCTGTCAGGTGCTTCCCACTTTTGACTTCACCCAGTTCAGTTTAATACTCCTATGATATATTCTCCTCATTTAAAAGTTAATCAGTCCACACATATTCTCCATCATCCTTCCATTTCAATATCCTACCACACTTTTCATTATTCCAGCTACTTTAGTTAATTACTCCTCCTATGTATGTGTATATGTGTGTCTGCTCCTGCACCTGTCCAAATCTCTTTACAAACTTTCTCCAGTCTTATACTCTTCTTTGTGGTAATATGGAAGCTAAACCAAGTCCATTTCCACAAGACAAGGAAATTAAACTCTTCATCTGTTCAAGTCACACTTGAATGTCTAGATACTTGCTCAAGGAAGCGCTAACATAAATATATATTCTAACTGGCTACAGATTTTTGCAGGATGTCCAGATTTTTGGCTCATATTTTTGGTACGTTCCTCATAAAATTTGCAGTTTTCTAGAAAATCACTGTTGATTAAAGCCATTAAATAATGACTTCACATCCTTCAAAAAATGCATGGTAACACAAAACATGTTATTCAAATAACTTTCCAAGTTTATAAGAGCAATATTTAAAATCTGCCCCTATTTTTGTTCCTCCATCATTTTAGCTCTGTCTAGATTTCTTAAGTTGAGAGGTATGCAAATACGTTCACTGAAAGCTACATTCAGTGCCAAAGCATTGTGCCCTTTCTCCTACTGATGGTCAGCTATGGAGGAGTTGTTACATGGGGTGTGGAGGAGCTTGCCTGGCTAAAAAAAAGTTAGTTTGAGGTTTAATGAAACTGACTTTCACTGAATGATTTTATAGCTTTGGCATTTGCTAAAAGCATCTTTCTATGATTAAAATGATTTTTCTGTATTATTCATATCAACATGTAGAGCTTTTTCCCCCTTGGTTTCCAGTGCTAATATATTGAACGTATGGGGAGCTCCCTGATTACCCAACTCAACATCTAAATTAATAAAAAATAAATAAAAAAAAAGTAAGCACTTTGTAACATTTAAAACTGATAGTATTTATCTTTTCATGCAAATTATGAAATCAAAATTTCTTTATGAGGGTTTAGGAACATTTTCTTCTTTTTGTTGATTATAACCTTAATACCAGGTCCTTAGTCATTTCAGTCCTCAAATCTGCACCCAGTATAGAGAATTCATTTTGTATCTTAATTAAACATGTTTTAAAATTAATATATGCCATCTCTGTCAACTCTTCAGAACTTTGCATTATGCCTGTATTTTTGTCTCTTCCTCATAATATTTTTGTTAATTTGGAAACTCATTGAGGATTGACATCACTAAATAATAAAATACATTTGTTTCAGACTTCAAATCCTTGAAAAATATATGCTAATGCAAAATTATTTAGCCTATCAACTCTCTAAGTTTATCAGAGGCATGGAGGGATAAACTTATGATTACAGCCCAGCTAATCCAGCTTTGATTAAAGATTTGGGCTACTGATGGAGCAGTAGGGAGGGATGAAGGTATGTCTATCGTGGGATGAGATGGCTTTTAAGGGGACATTCCCCTGGCAGAGGCTGGAGATTGAGCAAGGGAGAGCACAGTCAAAAAAGGGATTTATAATGGAAATATGAGTAAATTCCACTGAGATGCTGTGACTCATGAGACATTACAGGTCCTCATTGCAGCCCTGTGCCATATGACATGGAGATGAAAATGAAAGGTTGGGGAAACTGCAGTAAGCCATAAAGAGAAAAAAAAAACCTCTGGTGAACGTTGTCTAGCAATCCCATGCATCCTTAGATTCCACATCTGCATTGGTTGTCCAAACAGGGTAAAATCCAGATGATGCAATTAGAGAGACCTGTAGACATGATGGTGGAATTAGCTAGGGCACTGGAGAAGGGTATCAGTGTGAAGCAAAGGAACATAACATGCTCAGAAAATTCTATCCATGATTTTGGACTTTTGTTCCCTTATTATTGGTTTTGCCCAGAATTCTTGGGGTAAGAGATGTATGCACAGCTGGATAAAGACCTGATTGTTTTTCAGGCAATCCAAGTTCAATTAATGTCTTGGTCACCTGATGGAGCTGTCAAGGGACGATAGGCAAGGAGGAGCTAGCCTTGCTCTGAAGTAGCTCCTCAGAGGAAGGGAGATAATGCAGTTGTGTGATTTGAGTAAAAATGTTAGGCCCACCGAGCCATTGCCTGGTGATAGCCTTTAATACAGAGGATTATGATCTGGTCTCATAGCATGACCAGATTATTATGGGTTTGAGACATGGATTCCAAGAAATTCATCTCGAGAGCATATAATAAGGTGTTATGATTGGAGCATGGAGCTTTATTTGCTTGATGTACTACTGGTTACAAAAGAAAAAAAAGCACTAAGTATTTTGCTGGATTTCAAAGCCATAAAGCACTTAGCAATCACTGTCAGAAAGACAGTGTAATGTGTTATAGTAAGCAATATCAAAAACCCAGCATAACGCATTGTCTTATGATAAGGAAAGTTAGGGACAGATTACTGGTATGGACAGCAGGCAGAAAGAAATTTGTTCTTAATTCTGTCACTGCCATTTGCTTGCCAGTACTGGCAGACTTAACTGTCTAGCTTCATGTATAATCATAATGACTGAAGCAGGAGTGATTAACAATTGTTATGATCCAGTGTCACTCTACAAAAACACTTGACTGGTTTGTCTTTTTTCACAATATTGGAGAATAATCAATGCAGTCCATGCACTACATGTTTATTCAGACATTCAGAGGTGGGATTAGACCATTATAAACACTGTCATAACTAGGAATGCAGTAGGGGCATAAAGTTAACTTCACTGTTGCCTGAATGACAACCCCCTCCTAAGAACTCTTGTTTTAATCCTGAGTGAGGGAATAATTGGGTCATGTCCCATTGATGCTCGATTGTGACAGCCATAGAAGCAAAAAGCACTTAAAAGAAAGAAAGAAAGAAAATACTTAGGCATCCTAATGTTTGCTCAGGTTAATTTTTTTTTCATTCATATAATGTAGTAATAAAATCCATCCACCCAGTTAACAAAGGTTAACTATGTAATTAATATAAACCTGTGTGCAGGTCATATGATTACACAACTGTACCTTATAATGATAAGAAAGTAATAATTTCACATCACCACTCTTAAAATTATGGACATTTGTAATGAGTTAGCCTGAAGCATAGCCTTGAACGGAATATAGCTTATAAGATTCATCTGCGGCTGTTGATGTTACAAATAATACCTAAGTTGCACTGATGGTAAACTGATAACTACCTTCAGAAAAAAAATATTAGCACAACAGATTTTAGAACTTTACAAAATGCTTCTGAGCAAAGTAAAGATTTTAAAGCTAAATAATTGTTCAGAATTATATCTAAATGATAAAATCAGTCCTATGATTCATGTATTTTGAAGGGAATTAATGAAAAAAAATTAAATCAGGCTATTACAGTTAATTCAGTTTTAATATACTGTGAACAAATGTAGTATAATGTTTTAGGGTATTTTTTTACTAAAAGTGTCAAAATGTTGCTATCATTCATTTATTTTATGCAATGTTTAATTCAGACATGTTTGTTTTTTGATTAGTAAATGCATTTAATGGAAGAAGTACAAAATAGTTTGTTAAATTCCTGTCTTGTGAGTGTATATAGAGTGCTAACAATTTTTTTTTTCTTTAATGGATGTTAGCAAAAATTGCAGCTTAGTGCAATAAAAAGTGAACTGCTCCAGGTTTAGACTGTTTCTGTGAAAAACAAGACGGGCAACTGTTCTGTATTGTGTACTGACCAGTAGACCTCACAAGTGAGCCTTCTGCATTTGTCTCTGAAGCTAGTAATCACTGTGATGTACTATAGGTAATAGAAAGAAGACTTCCCTTGTTGTCCCCGAATTCTTTCCATTCACTTTTAATCATGACTACTCCTCTCCTAAAGTTGCCTACCTAAGATTAATTTTATCCGGTGCACACATTAAGAGGGTGAGAAATAATTCCCATGTATGACCCACTTCTGACCACAAGTAACAGTCGACATATGTACTGTTTACTGAGATAATCCTAGTAACAAACTCTCCTGATGTTTCTGGAGAATGAATTAAGATGCACAAGAAATACATACAACAAAGACACACCTGTATGTTCTGTAACAGTTAACAAATAACTGCATAACATGTGAAAGTGATGGATGGTAATAAATTTCCCGAGTGGAATAAGTTTGGAGAAACACTGAATAATTCTTGACATATTTGGTGGGAAATGCTGTGATGTCCTTACCCCAGCTAATGATTTGTGTGACTTTAGCACCTTTTACCCTTCTTCATCTTCTTCCACCTCACTCAGTATACTCCCATATAGTCAGTTTACACATCATTCAAATAATGTAGTTCCTTGCCTCACATCCATTTATATATCTCCAAGTGCCTTTGTCCCCCAGTTATGCCTCCCTCTGTCAGTCTTTACATCATTCAAATGATGTCATTCCTCACCTTACATCCATTTATCCATTACTAAGTACCTTTGCCCCAATTATACCTCCCTCTGTTAATCTACATAAGAATGAAATGATGTCATTCCTCACCTTACATCCATTTATCCATTACTAAGTACCTTTGCCCCAGCTATGCCTCCCTCCGTTTGTCTATACATCATTCAAATGATACTGTTCCTCAGGTCTCATGTATTTACCCATCTGCAAGTTCCTTTATCCCCAACAATGTCTCTCTCTTGTCAGTTAATACGCCATTCAAATTAAGTCATTCCTTACCTCACATCTCAAATTTCATAGGTTCATAGGTTCATAGTTAGGTACTAGGCTATCTGCCCGAAGGCATTTACAAGCCTAGCCGGAATTGTGTTGGCTTTCGCTGCCCCCTTAGATTAGTTCCCTGTGCTTCTGTCCAGCAGAGCCATTGAAGTGATCCCCGGGGTAAACTTTCTATTTCCCATCCACTCATCAAGGTTTCTCTTGAAGAGGGTTAGCGAGGAGCTCTGCCTAATGTAGACTGGAATCCTGTTCCAGAGCATGGGAAGTCTCTGGGACAGGAACGTGGCAGATGATTTCAACAGGGCTGCAAATCTCTGTTAGACCTGGTCTAACTTCATGCCTTCTCTTTAAAGTCTTTTGACGAAAACCCTGGCAGGTACTACAGCTAGCCACATTATGCTCCAGACTTAGACAGAAAACTGCATGTTAGTCTTTATAAGGCATCTGTAGATATGCAAACACACCTGCTGGCTTTCACAGGTGAGGGCATACTTCACTCCTCCATGTCTGGTAGTTTGTTTCCTAGACTCCTACTTACAAAACAAATTACAAACAACTGTAAAGACACTGAATGAAAAGGGTTTCCAGAAGGGTACTTACCTCTCAATACTCTTCAGTCACAGGACTGGACTAATTAAGTATTGCGATGTACTCGCCTGTCTCAAACTCGTACACTGCAACAAAAAACTTAAAATGGCATGGGCGATTCCCCCTGCATACCAGGTACATGAAGACATCTAAGGTAAGGTGATATCAGTCCAGCCTTGGGGACAATTCTCAGCTCAGAAAAGTCTGGAAGAGCATTAGACTCAACAGCGACAATGATCGCTATAGGTTACAGCGGTAACAGAGATCCATGAAGAAGATCTCAAAAATCTCCCGAAAGGTTATGACAGCAGCTAATCTTCTGACAACTTCAGGTCTCAAAGTCAGTTAATTAAAAAAGGATCTAACATTAGCATTGCTAACATAAACATTCAACCCCCAGACTGATAAGTATGGGCAAAAAGAATATAGGATACGTAATATCACCCTAGGAAACACTTTACCTTTAGATCCAAAGAAATCTTATGTAACGATAGGAAGCACGCAGGAAGAGCACAAAAGTGAACCTTAAGTGAGAAATTTCTAATACTCATGGAGACCTAAAGATAAGGACAAACAGACAAGCTAGTGAAAAATGAAAAATACAATCAAGTGACTACATATATTAAGCAGCGAGAAGAACTTAACGCATTCCACCACAAGTTACAAGGATGGTGTATACCAGCCCACATCAGTGAGATATGCCTTCTTCATGTGCCTTCTTCCCCAGTTATGCCTCCCTCTGTCAGTCTACATATCATTCAAATAATGTAATTCGTCAGCCCCTATTCCCCCTTACCACTCCTTGGGTTAGCAGTGTTACAGAAGTTTTCTTCCAAATGATCTCATGAATCTACCATAATATTACAAAATTAACAATGCCTGTGTGACTTTTATTTCTGTGCTATTTATTCAAATTGTCAGTATTTCTAACTCTGACTTCTTGCCTCCTAATGTCGAAACGTCTGCAGCGGAGATCCTGTTCTCTACCAACATAACATATATCTTTATATCTATCCTATTACCACTGACCACACTCTTTCAGGCCACAGATGCCATCAAGCCAGTGCTGGCTACTTATAGCATTAACTGCATATTTGTTTGTTACTAAATTTTACCTGCCAGTATCCTGCCATGAAATGATATTTTTAATTATGAACTGCTGTTAAAATATCATGCAACATACTCATTACTATTTACTTTACAGCTATATATAGCATCCTTCTCGTTGTTGTTTTCCAAATCTAATTAGCGCCCAATGTCATTAAACAATATGCTGTTAATCAAGGATGCTAGTCTGAACATCCTCGCATATGAAGTGCTGATGTTAAAACTAGATAAAAATAGCCTTTATCAGAGAACTAAGCATAACTTTAGGAATACTGAAATAATACACAGAAGTAGAAAATAAACCAGATGCTCCAACATCAGTAACAGCATGCATTTAATACAGAGAGCAGATGTTGGGGCGTGAAAATGCAATTTAATAGTAATTTGTATTAGTATTTATTGAGCAGGTGGTGGTGGGCTGGTCTTTTGACCCTTTTCCGCCATGACCCGGGTTTAAACAGCAGTTAGAGAACATAAAACATACAGGGTATAAAACATTAATATGAAAAAATTATTCATAAAATGTTATGACATTGATAGAAATAATATAAGAACTGTCATACATGCACACACACATATATATATATATATATATACACACACACTCACACATATTATATCATGATTAGTTGACAACAAAAAAGAGTAACACACAAACCAGAGGTGAAAAAGTGTGAATGCAGAAATGAGTGACATACAAAAAGTGTGAAACACAAAAACTGTCCTGCTCTCAGTAAACTCCATATACACGATGTGATCAAGCATCATCTGAATAGTGGCACTGTTATGGATTCACCTCACCACCCCCATCCCTGCTCTACCTTACCCAATAGTATTAGTCCTGCTCCTGCCCCTAACCCAATTCCATCACATTATTAAAATCCTTTCACAAACACAACCACTACACAAGACCAAAGAGCACAAAATGCACACAACACCAGTCATGCAAAACATTAAATCTGTCTCTTACATAACACTAATTCTAACCCTGACCTGCAAAGACTCGAACATGCTGATCAGTTGCTATAGTCAAATGCTTCTTTAAAGACAAAAATAACTGGGTGTTGTATTTCAGGATAGGCATTGCTGTATACTTGTCCTGAGTACAGCAGCTTGTAACGTACTTAGAAAAGACATTTCATTCCATTGTGTGAAGAGTATCAGTTGCAGCAGCAGTGAGAGTAGGACGGTTTGTGCTAGCGATTGTTTCAGATGCTGTTTTTCAGTAAATAAATGCTGTACAGGGTTTAGTTTTGTACTGAGAGCATTGCAAGTGCATTGGGAATACCCTGTACATGTCTCGCTGCTTAAAGACATATAGGAAGGGAGGATGACATGTGCATTTTGAGTTGTAGTCGGCTATACAGCAACACATCAAGCAGACTGAATTAAGGAACTGCATTTCATTGCTGACTGATTGACTCTATTGTTTCTCTGAATTTGGCATTTTTTTGCCAGAACACTCATTCACAATAACTTGTATTTCTTCTCATATTTTCTACCTATAATGCTATCAGTTTATCTTATTGCATGTTACCTACCTGAAATCTGTCACAGTTTTGCATATATATATATATATATATATATATATATATATATATATATATATATATATATATATATATATATATATATATATATATATATATATATATATATATATATATATATATATATATATATGAGCACTAGAAGATTATATTGAAATTATGCATGACCAGAAATCACACACAAAAATCATGGTTTAATTCTCTGATTTCATTTTGGGAAAGTGAAATCTGATTTTTTGAGAATTATAAATTAGTGACCCTGAAAATAAAGCAAAATTCTAAATAATGCAGACATGTTTTTCAGAGGAAAAGGTCCAGAATGAAATGCACTGATGTGGAGCCAACTTAATATAACTTTATAAGAACTAAAATGATGGAATTGGTAGAGACATATCTCATAAAGGAGTACAAGATGAAAAGGAGAAGGGTAGATTCAATGACGTCTGTAGCCATATCTACATTTGGGCAATTTAATTGTGAATCAAAGGGAGTTGTATATGTGGCTTGTTGTGACGCATGCTCTTCACACTATATTGGTAAAACCGAGAGAAAGGTTAAACAGAGGCTGTACGAGCACCAGTACTGTATTAATAAGAAAGTGACTACCAGTGCACTAGCTAAGCATATCATTGAAAACCTGGGGCATAGTTTTCAGTATGCAGTTATACATCAAGTGGAATGTGAATTAAGGGGAGGCCCTTGAGAACTCAAATTGGAAGAAAGTGAATTGATGCGGCATATTTGTACTATTGCCCATATTCCACCAGGCATCAACGAATGTGTATCAATTCAAAGTATTTTAAAATTAAAAGCATTGGCTAGATAAATTATACATGTCAGTATACATATGGTTTGTACGCTGGTAAATAATTCAGGTATATTTGTGTATATGTATAAATATATTAAAATATTAAAATAATAAAATAAAAAATAAAAATAATAATAAAAATGAACTATTAGCTTTATATACATCTATTCATAACAAAACCAATATTCTTAAAAATTGGGATTGTAGGTTTACACCAAAGCTCTTTTTAAGTATATTCAGACTTGTAAGTACTTTTTAAGCATTTTTAATGTATTTTTTATATAATTTTATGTGTTTAAACAAAGTTGAAGTGATATAGAAGTTCAAATATTTTAACTAACTTTTGATATTTAATGATATGTGGATGAAATGTATGAATGTAATACTAAGATATGCAGTTAAATGTTGAAGTGTGGATAGTAAGATCAGATTATGTAAATATCAATTATTAGATAATTGAATAATTGAGTATTTAGATTCTGTATTTAAATGTTGAGTTCATTGTCTTTCTTTGAAGAAGTTGGGGCATTGACTCCTTCAATAGCGCTCACTATTAAACTGACTGTGTTTGCATCGCTGGCTGGTTTGTGTTAACTACATTTGGGAAATGAATTGGGCAAAAGTTATTAACATGAATTATATATCTGTGTACGTGAAAATTCTTAAAAATATTTAAATTTTGTTTCATGAAAGGCATTAAGATAGATTTGTACTGGAAATGACTCAAAGGTGGGTTAACTGTGTTGCATGTTTAATTAATACACTGGGAGAGAGGAATCATATATAACAAATGAGTAATTATCAAAATAAGATGAAAGGATTATAACCCATTTCTTTGACTATCATTTTGTCAATGAGACAGTTCCATAAAATGACAAAACAAAAACCGTTACAAATACTGCCTTAGGTAATGTGTGCAACACAAAAATCCCCTGACTCACCCCAGTACTGCCAGCACATCCTTACGTAATCTAATCACCATCAAGGTTGCACAAGCTTGAGTGAAAGGGGCATTTTTACTGAGATGTCCTGCTGATGAAATAGGACCATTTCAGGAGAGACAGCATATGAGAGAAGTTGTAGCACAGATGTGTTGAATAATACTACATACAAGTTTCTACTGTGCAACCACAATCTGCTTTGCACAGGCCTTATTCCAGTATACTCTATTCCCACTCACTACTGCTAAGTAAATCCTTATAGGTAGGTTTTCTATTGTGACTGTGCAGTAAAATCACTAGATGGTAGACAACCCAAATTCCTGATTATCTGAAAGTTTCATGTCTGTGTAAGACAAGTAAATTTGTGCCACAGCAAAGGGGAAAGAGAGCATCATGTGGCCCTTGAGATGCAGGTTGCCTTGTCAGGCCCCACTGGGTTCATTGATGATCTTAGCTTTTTGGCTTGATTTTTCACTATGAACTGTTAATTTCTTTGACAGGATTAAATAATTAATTTAAATCACCATTTTCAGATTTGACTTGGGCAAAGAGGTAGTCTATAGCTAACATCACCTAATAAAAAGCCTGTATGTTCCACAAAGATGTATAATTTATCTGCAGTTCCTGGTAAAATGCTGTTTGTTGTAAATATGCATTCACTCCAGTCCCTAGTCCATACTAAGGTGTACTTTTTCTATGCTTTATCTGTAAAATGAAGTTTATAGTGATAACTAATAAGGTGTCATATCTCTCAACCTCTTAACACAAGAAATCTGGACAAAGGCAAAAATAATGGAGGGAGAAAGGCCCAAAAATAGGGACATATTTTAAATATTGTTAGTATAAACTTAGAAAGTGTTAGAATAATATTTTTTTTCATTGGCATGCATTTTCTGAAGGATATGAAATCTGAAACTCAAATGTCTGTCATTATTTAATGACTTCAATCCTCAATGATTTTTCAGAAAACTAAAAATTTTATGATGGACAGGTCCAAAATATGAGGCAAAAATCTGGACATTCTGCAAAAAAACTGAACAGTTGAGACTATTGGAAGGTATGCTTGTTTCCATTTTTCTACAGGCCCGTTCAGCCATTGCTGTCTATATCTTGAAGGAAATATCAGCTTTGTGATGATACAGCAATGCCCTGGAGCACTGCGTAGGGCCATTCAGCCATTGCTGTCTATATCTTGAAGGAAATACCAGTTTCGTGATGATACAGCAATGCCCTGGAGCACTGCGTAGGCCCATTCAGCCGTTGCTGTCTATATCTTGAAGGAAATATCAGCTTTGTGATGATACAGCAATGCCCTGGAGCACTGCGTAGGCCCATTCTGCCATTGCTGTCTATATCTTGAAGGAGGCCTTTAAAGAAAATATCAGCTTCGTGATGATACAGCAATGCCCTGGAGCACTGCGTCTGGTTATTGTCCTGCCATCTTACTAACAACTAAAGCCTGTGAAAGAATGAATGGCAGATGTCTGCGTTATTAACAATGATCCTGTTAAAACAAAACAGATATAGCCATCAGAAAAAAATGGCAGCGTTTGCTGATACTTTAGTATTTCCTCTGAATACCCTTTGAGCATACATTTCCTACTTTTTATTTTAATTCATGCTACATCTCCGTCATTCAGCAGGAAGTGTTGATTTCCTGCTTACTGTTATATAACATTTCAATAGATGGACCTGTTTTTCTTAGACATGGAGCAGTGGGGGGGGGGGGTTAAGGAGAGACCTTGCATTTTGAATCTTGTTGCCTTTTCTTAATAGATGATAACTTCACTGAAAGTCTAGCACTGCACTACTCATTTTGAACTTGCTAAGGCTTTTGACACTAATTTCATATAGAGGAATAAACTGACAAAAAGCATTAAATATCAGCCATTATAATATTTACACTGAGATTAAGCAACAGGAGATGGCAAGCTGTGGCGGCATGTTATCTGTTTAGCTTAGCTTGGTGTTCCAGACTGCTCTCTTTTGGGTCCATTTCTTTTTGGACTATTCTTTTTGGTAATAACAATATGAAATGGCCTGCTGATGACGACAAAATGGGTAACACAAATGCTTCAGTAAAAGATGCCAATGATGGTCAACAAAAAATGCCTACCTGGTGGAAAAGTAATGACATTACCTTTAATATCTGAAAATACAACATGATGAGATGTGGAAAAAATACAAATTATGTTTACAAAGTAAATATTCAAATCTTAAAAAAAAAGTCATCATTAGATGTACAGGGACAGTATTCAAAAACTATTTCAAGTTTGACCTGTGTGTATCTGTCAAAGCCAGAAAAGCAGATTTGTTAGCCAAAAGAGTATGTGTGCAGTCCTTCCAGAGGGATTATTGTTTGCTGATACTTTATTTTTCACAGATATGACTTATTATTGAATACAATGCTACATCTTGTGGCCCTTAAGTCACCTGAAAGAAATTAAAAAGCAGTTATTCCTTAGTAGAAAAATTACAAGTTTGGAAAACTTGATCTATGCTGAAAGGTGGCAGGAATTATAATTTTATTGTATTTCAGAAATGTTACTAAAAGATTACTTTTGTCAGGTTCATATAGCAATTTCTAATCTATTTCCTTCAGGTCTATTTGAATACCTATGACTGGGACATGTCCCTGAGTAATCTAATACAAGATTATTACTACTAAAAATAAATATCAAGTATAGAATCAAAAATTTTACAAATATGTTTACCAGCAAATTCCAAGATTATCATGCAAGCTTCCATTTATAATCACAGATATTAATCATTAATTTCTTTCAAAAATAATCTTGACATGGATATAAGTACAAAATTCTAACGTGGGTTAATGGCAATCAACATTATTGAAAGCCAGTAGATTGTATGCTTGACAACTGAAATTGTGAAGCTTCAAGCCTACTTTTAGCTACCCTACTATCTCATTTTACTATCATTGTTATTATGGCCACAGAACAGAGCAATCTTCAGCCAAAAATAATGACCTTTTAGTAAGCCTGGGAGAAAGCTGCTTGCAAGCTCTGCAGTGCATCTGATAAAAACAATGTCTGTAGATGATTCCTCTGTACTCTCTGTGCTGCCTTAGGGCATGTTGCTTTCATGCAGGCTCAGCTGGTTTTTGTAAACTAGGAGCTTTCCACATGCTCTCAACCAGTTTACTTTTATAGCAGAAAATTCAATTACTCTGCCAATCAGCCCTGCGTGTGTTCAGTCTGACTGTGCCTCAGGTCAGCCTCTGGGTACCTGTACTCTGGTCAGGTATAATGTCAGTACAAACTGAATGGGATGGAATTATCACATTTAATGAAACTCAAATACAGCAGCACCATTGGCAAGTTAAAAGCTTCAGGTAAGAGTGCTAGATTGCAAAAGTTATGAGTGAGCACTGTCCAGAATAACTGTAAACTCATAGACTTTTTTCATTACTCCGGTTGCAGTAGTTCATTATAACTAGTTCTGTCTAGAATCACTGTGCCTTTCATGAAAATCCAAAATATCACCCACAAATCATTGAACGCTGATCCACCCAAAATGAATAAAAATGCAAAAGAGCTGTTTTTGTGTGTACATTGGGAAGTCTTCCATCCTCTACACCTACACCCACACAAATTTAAATATGCTAACTCCATTATTACACAACAGTGTGAGAAAGAACAATTATTTTTACTCCTACTGTTCTCTAATCTTGTTAAGCAATGTACTACAGTGCACATGATTACCAATCCATGAAAAAAAGGAGAATAAAACAACATTTTTGCTCCTTCAATTTGCTTGTAGAGACCTGCACCCCCCCATACCCATTCATCTTTAAATTATTGAACTCTACCCAATCCTCACCGCTACCTAATCCTGATCATTATTACAGTCCAGATGGACAAATGAATAGTTAATGTAACATACCCAATGAATCTATTGCTGAAAAAATCATGATCAAGGATGATTGATGAACTAAAATGTTTCCTTATAACCAGCTTTTGGTCCCCATATCTTAAAGTATGACATTGCCATTGCCCAGTTAAGGATTGATGGATATTTTTGCAAGAAACCTAAGCAAGTACCATTTGGGATTGCAAACACAGAAAAAGTGACATATCATGGGATAAGACCACACACACGTTGCACTGTACATGGTGAAAATGGTAGTATGTCAACATACAGCTTATTTTAATGGTCATTTTAAAAATATCAATAGAATAATAGAATATCAAACATTTTCAGATAACACATCATACTTTCATAGGGCCTACTTCACGTTATCAAAGGCCGACAATATCGAAGCTGATATTGTCGGCACCAGATTAGCAAAAGCAAAAAACATTGAACGTTTAAACGGAAATCTCCATAAGGGAAGATTTCTATTTAGTTTAATGTAGTGCAGTCTCACGGTTGGTATATTTAGGTAGGGGGGGTGGGGGGTGCAGGGCAGCTTGCCCCCCTGCTTGCAAAGGTAACTTTTTATTTATTTTTGTTTTTAGGCATTTTTTTTTTTATCTTTTGATGTTTCAGAATTCGATGATATGGTGTCGAGGGTCTATATTAGAACAGCGAACATTCAAAATGTGTTGTAATATTGAACCCTAGCAATAAACAAACAGCAATCCACACACATACACCTAAACTCTTACACCTAACCCTACACTAGACTATACATACACCACTAACTATCCACTTACCTTAACTCAAACCCTAACCCTAAGTTCACACCCTGACCCCCCTAACCCTAACTCACCCTAACCTCGCCCTAATACACATCCACACAATCGCACACTTACCTGAACCTGACCTGTTGGAAAGAATGTTTTCTGTTACTCGATCTTTCGCTGAAATGGGTCGATATTAGAACACTCAACATTTCAAATGTCATATCAGATTCTATATTCTGAAACTTCGATAAGATAATATAGACACCTTTCATAGGTAGTTGATAGTCATGTAGTCCAGAAGACCATTAAGTAGCCCAGCTCAAATTCCCAATTGCCCCAAAGCACTTTCTGTTAAAGTGACTTGTTCAAGGTCACATAGTAGGCAAAAGGAGGATGAAAGATTCAAACTTGGTACCCTAGCACATGAAGCATGTTTAAGCTCATTATCAAGTCAAAGCTTTAGTCCTCTCAGTGCATAAACTGTGAATACTTTTGTTTGCCATCAGTTCTTGAAGCATGAAGATGGCACTTGGTCTAGGAAAGAGGACTGAGCTAAATATACAAAGAGTAGATATAATTGTCCTTGGTGTGTGTGTGTGTGTGTGTGTGTGTGTGTGTGTGTGTGTGTGTGTGTGTGTGTGTGTGTGTGTGTGTGTGTGTGTGTATGCATGTGTGTGAGGGGAGATGAAAAATTCTGGTTGATGGATGAAAATACTGATAGATGCATGTCTGAACTGCAGGAAAACAGTAAGGGATAATATAAAAAATATATATCTTATTCAAGCTAAACCTGGTACACTGGATATCAACCACTGTACAAGGCAGAAGAACTGAAAACTGGAAGGGGTAAAGGAAATATTCACCAATAATGTTGTTGTGAAAAGTATGTTTTTAGAGTCAATAAATGAGGTTTGGTAACAAACCAGTTTGTCCAGGGACATCTTCAAAGGGAGAAGAGTTAGACAAATATATTAGAGGGAGTTAAGAGGGTAGGAGGGGATGAAAGGATTAATTGAAATGAGGAATGATTGAGAGGAGATGAGGTAAGGGTGGGGCGGAGCTTGAGGGATTTATGCAAGTGTAACTGGGTAAGGAATCGCATTTTGGCGTGAACTTGCAACCTGCCCTCCCACTTTTTGGTGAAATAGTGGGTATTGTGGTTATATCAGTCTGGGTAGTGCAGAGAAGAGGGACAGGCTTGCCCTCTTCTGTTACCCCTCTGGAGTTGGATGCTCATTTCAGTGAGTTGGGTAAGGAAAGTGAGTAGTTAGAGACTGCTTGATAAATAAATACATGAGCGGAGGTATGGATGCTGCTTATTGGTTTGGTTTAATTCAGTAAATGGTAAATGAAGTGAATGATGGGGAGCTGCTTCATAAGTAAAATAAGTGAGCAGAGGTAAGGACCCTGCTTATTCGGTTGGATGTGTAATTTGACAAATGCCATATGAAGTGAGTGGTGGGATGCTGCTTCATAAGTAAAGTAAGTGAGTGGAGGTATAAATGCTGCTTACTGGATCAAGATGAGTGAAGTTACACTGTCCTGATTAACATTACATGAGGGTGTATGATGGGATTAAAATCAGCTATACTATGTTTCTGCTGTAATTAATGAATATCAGTAAACAAAGTTGTGTTTATGAAGTTTAATAAAAGTCATCAAATGTCATTCAGTGTGATGTGTTTATTGAAGGGGACCGGGACAAACAGTTTTCTTTTACACTGCTACAAAGCTGTGAGTTGGATGTCTGCTAATGTCCTCATTTTGAACAGGAGATGACAGAAGTGAATAGACACCACCCACATCCTTAAAATAAAGATGTGGGAGGAGCTGCACTAAAAAGTCATATGTAATTCCAGAAATGTGCACAAAGCCTGTCTTAATCCTAGAATTTCTTAAAGTGAGTTAATAAGTGTAGATATTCATGTGTGTATTTCTGTGATTATTTTGCGTCTAAACACCATACACACCACCGCACGATAAAATTTCACTTATATGCTTGCTTTTGCTAACAAATATATTTTGTACACCTGTTGTAAAATTAAACACCATCTACTGTATTTTGTAAGGGGATTTCCAATAAAACCAAGTCTGTAAAGCTGAAAAGGTACCCTACATTAGGCCAGAGGACAGACAGTATTGTTTTCATGGTACAATGATCCTTCTTGCAGAAGTAATAGTCATAACCAAAACTGATGAAAAATGCAAATATCCATTTTCATTGTAAGAATTTCATTGCTGAGCTGAAAATACTTCAGTAAGGTAAACATATTAAGGAACATTTACATTTTAAGCTTTCATGCATTTATGAATTTTGCCACTCAAATATAGCAGTGGAAATACTTTTTCTTTACTAGTAGATGTTCAGTACTATTAAAAGCCATTGCAAGTCATTGCCACAAGACAGAATATGTGGCATTATTTGTAGAGGAATGTTTCATTATGCAGAATTTCTTTTATAATTGGACTGACACTGATTTTTTTCAGTCAGTGTTAGCTGCCCTCCCTAAAGAGTTACATTAACTAATGACATTATCAGATGCCCTGGATTGCATCTAAGTGTAATTGGGGATAGAAAGAGCAGGCTACTCAACCTTTTAGTAGCATTTGCACTCTTGGGCTTATTAAGGAAATAAAATTAGGTTGCTAAAGCAATCATGTGCTGCTACAAAGAGCTGATTTAATGCCATGGATAAGAAAAGCTTATTCTGGTTTCAAATATGAAGGAATACCTGTTACACTACGAATACAAAATCCAGTAGTAAAAAGTATATTCCAGCTCTGGTGATGAATTGTGTGGCTGTAAAAGTGCTGCCAACTGTACCCACTCATTCCTTTCTAATTTTTTGGAAATATTATTTCTTTCAGATGCACGTTGGTAGCCCTTAAAATTGACAATTGGTTGAAAAGTTAGCAACACCTATCAAGTTGTTTCACTTGTGCAGAAGCTTGATGTATATCTACGATGACTGGGACCATGGTTCTAAAACAAACTTGGAAAAGTGAAAGACAGTCTGTTTGAGAAATATTGAATTAATTAAGTTGTTGCATTTTCCCAAAGAGCACAAATAGACTGATTTCAGTCTATGAGTGTCCTACAATCCAAGCAACTGTCATTTTTGTGGCAGCATAGTATGTTTTTGTTTGTGAAGTAATGTATGCATACATATATATATATATATATATATATATATATATATATATATATATATATATATATATATATATATATATATATATATATATATATATATATATATGTCTGTCCAGATTTGTTTGTGCACCTATACATGTCTGTGCACCCATACATGTCTGTGCACCCATACATGTCTGTGTATGTATGTTCATGCATTGTGTTTAGTAGAAGTGAATGGTGGTATCAGTGCAGGTTGCTTCTCCACTTAGCAAAAAATGATCTTTCTCCCTTACCAGGAACGTCATGGTGTCCACTAGTGACTCTCCTTTCCTTGCTAAGTAGAGTTTCAGTGGCTAAACAATCTGTTTTGCTTAGAAACCTACACTTTTTGACAGCATATCTTAAGTGACATTATGATGACTGGCTAATGGAAACAAGTTAAAGGCCAGCTAAATGAAATGGAACACAGATGTTCATGTCTGAATGACTGAAGGTAAAGAATAAATAATTACAGTTTAAATGTATTGCAATGCTAGGCAAAAAGCAACACCATTAGAATAAAATCAGAAGTAAAACAATGGAGAGAAGAAGTCTGCTAAAAATTAACATCAATAAATAGGAATGACAATTACATTAAAACGAGATGTCAAAAACTAAGGTAATAACTGACCTTTTGAAGCAAGCCACAGGGGAAGAACATTTCAGAGGCACTTTGCCTTTCAACAAAAGGTATTCGTGCTAAAGTATTCCAAGATTTATCTAGACAAGTCTAGCAACCCCAGGGAAGATGAATGTAAAGATGTAGCTGTACAGGTCTAGGAACTTTTTCACATGGGGGTATTTATATCATGTAGGGCTAAGTAACCAAAATCCAGAATGTAAATAATTATATGAGAGTTACCTGGCATAAAGAACAGGCTATAGCCTTGATAAGTAACCTAACTGCTAAATTTTGCATAAGTTGCAAAAACAGAAAAGTGATAAGACCACTCCAAGGTTCTGATGGAAGTAAATGTTTGACCCATGAAATGTTCCACAGATTAGAACAAGATGATAGGACAACATAAGACACCTTATCTCTGAGTGTCAGTCTGTTGTCAATGAGAACACCAGAATTCCTCAGCTTCTTAACAAACATCAGTATCCACCACCTTTGGTAATGGAAGAATTCGGGAATAGGAAGCTTAATTGACAAAGCATATTGTGAATAGCCATGGTACCCTCTTAGAAGTGTTAAATTTCAGGTGATTACACTTCATCCAATTTTTGATGCATTCCATGCCCTTGCTTAGGGAGTCCACAGCAGGCAAATCATCCTTAGTAAAGGAGAGGTCAGCATATAATATTAAAGGCCTCTTCCTGTGAATTAACTCACCCAACAGAAGCATATCTAGATCTAGATCTACATATGTATTTTGCTCTCTCTCTGTATATATATATATATATATATATATATATATATATATATATATATATATATATATATATATATATATGTATGTATATAAATGCATGTGTAGATAGATATAGGTATCCATCAAATAACAAAGCGCCCAATACTGGAGGAGATGGAGCAAGTGGATAAGGAATGAACACCAGAAAATCTTTGTTGCGCTTGGAGTTGAACTAGTCTAGGACAGTACCTGGAGCCCCATAATAATTATGTAGATTATCTCGTAACACTTTGAGGTCCATTTCATCAAATACTGATGAAAGATCAAGAAGGACTTTAATGCAGTAATAATGATGATCTTTAGCCACGGTGAGGTCATTAATAAGCTGAGTAAAGGCAAACATCCTTGTTATCCCTGTTAGAAAAAATAGAATGCAGTTGGTCATAAACTTAAAACTTCTAGAAAATGAAATCATGCTGTAAATAGCTTTGCAGTAACCTTAATGATATAGGGAAATTAGAAATTGAGTATTGATAACAAGTGTCTCAGTTGAGTCTTTTGGTCACAGAGACTTCCTCCAGAACCGATGGAAAGGCATTTTTCAAAGATGAAAGGATGTTTTGATGAAACATAACCCAAATAAACCAAGGCGAGCAATGCTTAACCTAGGTATGTGTGGGTCTAAGCTGCAGCTGGCAGGTTGCATTTCTGAAATAGTGGAGATGAGGTTACTGTTATCTGGTTTATGTAGGGTTACCACCTGTCCCACTTTGCGAGGGACAGTCCCTCTTTGGGCAGTTGTGTCCTGACAAAAAATATTAAAAATGCCAAATGTCCTGAGATTGTAGGACATAATTATGTCCCATATTTTATGTAGTAGTTGCATAAAATAGTTATTTCTGTATCTAAAATACCTAAATGTTATAAGAAAAAGAATAAGCAACTGAACTGCTACAAGAAAAAGCTTTGATTTAGGCAAAAAAGTTAAGTTCTATCCTTTGTACTGACTGTGGGTATGTGTCGGCCTGTAAAATCTGTTGTGTGTCCCGAAAATGTCCCACTTTGGCCATTTGAAAAGGTAGCAACCCTAGATTTATGTAACTCCATTCCAAACCAAAGGCATTGTCTCAATCTACAATATCTAATCTTTTTGAGTTTATTGTGGAGGGAGCACACTACTTTTGTTACTGCAAGGTTAGTTCCAAAGAAGTAAAAGGCTAAGTCACCGTCCTTAAAATAAAACATTAGTGTGTCCATCAGAAGAGTGCAACTTGTTGATTCAGAGGAGATAGGACCCCTCTAAACAAGAGCACTGCTTCTCTATAATCAATCTCAGCTAGATAAGTAGTACAGTACATAGAAAAAAGTGACATAATACTAGCATATTCATTTGTACTGTATGAATAAACTTTTCATCAGGAATTCCTTTTATTCTTTTTGTTATCCAGGTGATGGATATCCAAATAAAAATATGTATTGAGATGATGATACTGGTTAACAGAACTGCATGCAGTTGGATAGAGGTTATGCCATCATTTTAAATACATTTTTTGCAACTATGAATATTTTGAAGAACTATAGAAACTCTCATGACAATATGTCATTGCCAAGACACTATATTAGATATATATGGAAACTTTCACAACAATATAATCTGCATTCAAAGATTTCTATTTTCTTTTCTGGGTAATGGCCTGCTTGTTAATTTCTGTGTTTGCATTTATAGGCAGTTGAATGTAACTATTTATTTATTTATTTATTTATGTATTTATTGCATTTGTTGAACGTGAAAGTCCACTGGGCTTAGGAAGAGCCCATTTTCAGTGGAGGCCCGGGGAGAAAAGCTCCACAATATTGCATACAAAACAATTAAAAACAAAGTAGATCCACTGAAAAATTGAATACAAAGTTGAAATGTAAAATACACAGATATAACAGTGATATCATACATCAATTATAAGCAAATGTCTTGGTCTGTTAGAGAGAAAAAGGTTAATACATAGGATGAAATAATGTAGGAGGTTATTATCAGTTGGAAGAGAGTGATAGTAGATGAGAACTAGGATATTTTAGCACTGTAGCATCTAACCAGCTAAAGACATGTTGACTATCATTTCTGTTGCAGTCAAAATGAGAGATTATAAGCCTGCGTAAATGTTTTATGCATGTCCTCCTTTATAACTTTCTTGCCACCACTATTTTCTCGAAATGTGGATCACTTTACTATAGTCTTCCATTCATCATTTACATAAGTAAGTAATTTTATTATTCCCAAACATCTTCATAAATGAAAAGCAGGCAATTACATGAATAAATTCAATTGTTTGTATTTCTCAATGCTATACTGTTAAGCAAAGTTAATTTAGGTGCTTATTTATGTTACATTAACAGTCGTGGTCTTTTTTTTTTATTTTAGGAAATGCAAGCTTTACTGCTTCTGTAACTCCTAACCTCCAGAGCTTGTTGTATGAAGTTACAAAGAAGGTAACTATGCCAAACATATAACAATGAATCTTGCATAACATATTTAGATTTTCTGCAATCAGACATGCATAAACTTGTAGTTTCAGCATTTCGTGAACATATTTAGTATATAGTTTACTTTAATGACCTGATTTTACAAAATTTCTGCCTAGGTTGAAAATCCAAATCGGGATGAGTATACAAATGGCAGGAAAACTGTGTTTGATACTTGGATGGCAAATATTCCATCTAGTTATGATCCAACTATCCCTCAGTAAGTAATTATTGGACCTGTAATTGCATGTGTCATAATTATTATTATAAAATTGGAATAACTATGCAGTTCCAGTTATTAAAATAGAATTGAATGTGTGCAATACTGTATTGTCTTCAGCTGAATGCTAAATGAATAACAATAAATAACAAATAAGTAATAAAACGCTTCTGTGCCACTAGACCTTGCCAGATATATTTATTTTCTCTAAAGCAAGGTAATATTTTTCTGTTGGATCATAGACGTCCCCCTTTTTTTTTTTTTTTTTTTTACGACAGGCTGTTTAGTTCAGTATATGGATTGTGAAATACCTTTGTGTTTTTTTTTTATTACAGATAAGTAATAGAGGTAAATTTAAATTGTTACTGTTTAAATATATTTCTTATCATGCAGCCCAGGAGTTTACTGTTGGTTCACTTTGACAGTTTACATACTTACCGATTTTGAAGTAGAAGAATACATAGCAAAAAAGCAACTTTCAGAGTAGTACAAAAGCAACAGGGTGAAGATTAAAGGGACAGAATTAGGGTGATGCAGTGTTCCTGAGCAAACGGTAAAACAACAGTATGTGGAACACTGTGCATGACTGCAGCATAGCAGTTAAACAAGTTGTTTACTTTTGTTTTTTTTCATGGAATAATCATTCATTTTCAAAGGTGAGATACAGCAGCACAAGAAAGTTAAGTGACTAGCTCAGAGCACAAAGCATGCAAACTGGGATCTGATAAGGCTCGAGTATTACAAATATTATGGTAACACCTCTTTTCACTAGTCTGCATATTATACTGCAGATTAGATGATTCCAGCAGGAAAACTGAGGGAGGTGGGCCTCTTTTAGAAATGTCACTAGCAGTATGCCACAGTCATATGTCCCTTGTCCCCTTTTATTTGGCATCTACTTCTTCAGTGGGAAGGTGGGTGTGAACGTCCTTTGTCTAACCAGCTGTGCAGATGATTGGACATTTTGAGCCATTATTAAATCTCCTGTTGGCACTCAGATCTTCCAAGAAAGGGTTAACCTTGAAAGTATCAGGTGTGCTGATGATAGACCCAAGCTCAAAAAAATTAGCATATCTTTTCTGAGAAACAAGACTATCCAATCATGTGCACACAAATGTTGTCCTTTTCTGTGCTGGTGACATAGAAGGCTAAAGCCCTGTCTACTGCCCAGACACCCCAAGTTTATATTGTAGCTTGCATGCTTGATGGCACAGACAGGGAGGATGGGCCTGCTCATTCAAGGGGGGGGGGGGTGATGGTATGTGTACTTAGGAATATCTTTTGTGTTGATCCATAGCAGAGACTGTGGAAGCACAAAGGGTGTTGTCCATGGAGGAGGGTAGGTCAGGGATTTGGCTTAAATCACACAGAGAGGTGTGGTAATACACCACATAGCCCATTTTACTTATTTTCTTGGGACAATATGGGCACAGACAGTGGGAGGACCCTTAGGAGGACAAATATTATTCAGCAGCAGTAGGAGCAGCTACAGAAAGACTCAATCACCTGACTGGCCCTGAACATTAGTCAGCATTAGTAGGAGTTCTGTAGTGCAAGAAATAGCAAATGTCTTCAGCAAATTAATTTAGTATGAAAGGAGTGTAACAGATACATATTCAGGTAAGAAGCACTGTTTAAAAAATACAAAAAGGCAACACTGTAAGTCTTGAAAGGAAGCTTGGCAAGCAGGTCCTCAGTGATAATAAATGGGTAGATTTAATGATTATCTGGTAACATGTGAATTATAGTAGTGCATGTGGTGGTAACCATATTAGATCTCAGCAGAGACAATATTATTCAGTGGCACAGAAACTACCATATTGTATGACCTTCTATATCACTGTTGCAGTATTCTTTACCACAGGGATCTACCTGCCTATGGTAGCCCAATGCTTGGCCAGTATACCAAAGCCTTATGATAGTGTACATCACACATATGCACCCCACATAAGACGTAGGACATAAAAGTGATGTACAGACACAGTTGCACAGTATGTTTTTGCTGCCAATTTGAAGGTTATCACTTGTCAAACTGAATGCCTTGTTGCTGTCCTGAATACTTAGCTGTCAGATAAGTTCCCCATTGTTTTTTGTTTTTCTTTTCTTTGGTCTTGTATTTTATTTTACATACTTAAGGAGTTCATGTCAACCAAAAAGGGAAAATGTCAATGTAGGAGGCAGATTCCCCATAATGATCATCATAAACAGTGTCTCTTTTGTTTGGGTGCTTCCTGTGACCATACCTCTTGTTGCATTTGTGCCTGTGTCACTCAGAAGCCATTTGTCTTCCCTGGCCATTTATCTTGAAAAACAACATCTTAAACAGTTAGCCCAGGGTAACATGGTGGAATCCATTAAGTCTGAGATACTCATGCTTGGTCAGAAGAAGGCCAAGAAGTCTTGGCCAGATTCTTTAGCTGTCCAGCCTCCACTGGATGCCCCTGTAGAAGTGGATAACAGTACTGTAGGCCATTTGAAGTCTGAGATATTCTCTGAGGCTTTGCAGGTGTCTGCTCCAGACACTGAGGGGAAACTGCAGTTGATTATCTTGGAAGATCCTAGAGGGATTCCACAGATATTGGTCAGGGAGAAGGTTCTGGGTACTCTTACTGAATCTCACCAAGGGTCAGAAGTTCTGGTGTTTGTTAGGACTGACGTCCCTTTCAAGACAAACAAAAGATAAGCCATGTTTCAGTCTATCCTAAGGATCCTCAAAGGGAATTGCAAGAGTTTCCTAAGGCTTGTTTATTGCCTTGATGGCCCTGAAGCAACTTCAAGCGGTTTTGGTACCTGCTCCTCCTTGGACCTCTACCCCTTTTAAATTGTCTAGGGACTGGATTCCTCAGATG
The DNA here is from genome assembly GCF_019279795.1 of Protopterus annectens. Classification (NCBI taxonomy): domain Eukaryota; kingdom Metazoa; phylum Chordata; order Ceratodontiformes; family Protopteridae; genus Protopterus; species Protopterus annectens. The sequence goes on from NC_056737.1 coordinate 526,833,886, forward strand.
AGGATTCAGAGTCAGATGAGGGGTTCTTGACCTATTATTCACAGATGCCTTCACCTTTGGCTTATGGTTCTGATGAGGAGGAGTCTGTTAGCCTTGAGTCTCCTTTTGAGGAATTGTCCTTTAGGGACACAGTTGCTAGGATGATGGAATATTTTAAATCGACACTCCTAAACCTTCTGCAGTTCCTCCTGTATTGGCTCCCTTGTTAGACACTTTCATTGCTACTTCCAAGTCTCCTGATTCTCAGCCTTCTTCTCCTAATAAACCTGATAGGTTTTATAAGGTCCCTGAGATTGGCAATTTTATTTGTGTCCTTCTGCTGATCCTGCTATGATGTCAGTCTCTTCTGACAAACATTTAAAGCTCATGCCTTCTTACAAACTATTGCCTTCTGAAAAGGATAGTAGGACAATGATGAGGATTTGTAAGAAAGTTTGCATAGCTTCTACTTTTAGGGCTGTTAATTACCAAACCCACATGAGTAGATATGCTCTGGCCTTGATTGCTGAGGCTTGCCAGGTTATTTCTGACCTTCCTGATTCTGAAGGCAAATCTTCTGCCGTATCTATTTTAGTTTTTACTTCTCAAGTGGATCATCACTCTATCAAGTGTAGCTATGATGCTGTTGATGCCTGTTCCAGGGCTACAGCTTTTGAGTCTGTCATGAGGCATTATTCTTAGCTTTGTCGCTAGTCTTTGCCTTAAGACATTAAGACCAAGTTGTTAGATGCCTCCTTGATAATAAACATCTTTCTGGGACTGCTACTCCTGACTTAAGTCTCTTTAAGAGAAAGGCAAAGCCTTGCAGGACCTTAAACATATTTTGTTTCTCCTATCTCTATGTTCCAGAGGAATTATCCTCCTTGATGTACTTTTTACAGGCAGCCTCCCCAGGCCTCTAAGGGCAGGAAGAGTGGCAGGCGAGCCTACTCTGCTAAGGCTTCTCAATTGTCTGTGGCCCGGAAGCTTCCATTATCTGATAAGCCTGCTTCCATTTGACAATACCCCCACTACTCTTAGAAAAGTCCATTGTTCCTTCATCTTTCCCTTTGTCTTCCAAAGTGGTTCCTCATCACTTCAGACTCTCGGGGTCTTTCTATAATCTATCAGGGTTAAATCATAGTATTCCTCAACCTACTCTAGAGCAACTTCCTCATTTACCAGAGGTCCTAGGGTCCATGCTGAACCAAAGTACCATTCAGCCTTTTCCCCCTTCCCAGCTGGGAAAGGGGTTTTATTCCAGAATGCTACTGTTTCCTCAAAAGGAGGGCACTTAGAGACATATTCTGGATCTCTCCCTGCTCAACACCTTTCTCAAGGTCCCCTCATTTTGGATGCTTACTCTACAAATCCTGTTTCCTCCTTTATTACCCCAGGCTTTTCAAGTAGCTTTGAATATGAAGGATGCTTAACTCCATATCTCTAGTCACCCCCTTTTCAGGAAGATTTTGTGTTTCTCTGTTTCTTCTTCTCATTTTCAGTTCTCTGCTTTGCCCTTTGGCCTCTCCACTGCCACAGGAGTATTCACAAAATACCTAGCTCCTGTGATTGCTTTCTGCAGGCTTCAAGGCATTCCAACTTTTCCTTATCTAGATTACCTGTTGCTTCAGGCATCTTCTCCCGGTCACCTGTTATAGGATCTGGAGTTCATCATCTCTCTTTTCTAAAGTCTGGGGTTCACTATCAACTTTCAAAAGTCTGTCCAGACTCCCTGGTAGTGTCATGTTTATCTGGGATGAAGGATTGAGACAGTGCCTGTTGGCCTTTCATCCACCTCCAAAAGTTTTGACCGCCTTCTTTCAACCTCATCTTCCACTGACTGCCATTCCAGCCAAAGAGTTCCTTTGGGCCCTGAGATTCATGGCCTCTTCTATTTCAGTGCTTGCTCTTGCGAGACTACATATGTGGAATGTTGAATGGTACCTCACGGTGGTTTGGCTGCAGCATTACCACCTTCTGGATTTCAGTGTACCTCTCCTACCTTGCCTAAAAAAGGAATTAAATCCAGGTCTACCCTTTCAGCTTCCAGTCCCTTTTCAAGAATTGTTCATCAATGCATCAGACATGGGGTGGGGGGGCTTCCTGTCATCACCTGAAAGCTCAGGCTGCCTGATCTTTCCATCAGGAGTCAGACATTATCAACATCAAATATATTAGAGCTCTGATTGTGGCCCTTCAAGTCTTTCACCTCTTTGGGCCCCTTGAAAGCATACACAGACAACACTACAGTGATGTGGCATGTCAACAAACGGAAGACACAAAATCTTACTTCCTCGGCAGGATGGCTCTTCAGGCCTCAGAGTTGGCTCTCAGTTATCAGTGAACTCTTCAGGTTCTTTACATCTATCTAGTGACAGACTCTTTGAGCAGGTCCAAAACACAGGCTCATGAATGGATGCTTCACAGAGATGTATTTCTGGGCATTGTCCATTGGTGGGGTGTTCATCAGGTAGATCTTTTTACCTCCCTCTGAACAGGCAGCTCCCCTCTATTCTGTACCAGAGTGCCATGCAATCTGGCATGGAAGACAAATGCCTTTTCTTTTCCTTGAAAACTGATGCTATTTTATGCTTTGGCTCCCTTTCCTCTTCTTCCAAGAATCCTGCAGAAGATCCAGCTGGACTCCCCAAAAATCTTGCTAATGACTCCCTTTTGTCCAAGACAGCATTGGTTCCCCTCTTAATACATCTGGCCAGGGTCAATCACCACAAGTTACTTCATAGGTTGGACCTCATCACAGGATGAGGGGTATCTCATCCATCCCTACTTGTCCTGTCTTCAACTGACACTGTGGCTGATAGGATTTTGATCCCTTTCAGATACCTCTTTTCTAAGGATATCCTCAGGTTTTTACAGGATGCAAGCAAACCCTCAAGCAGAAAATTTTATATCTCCAAGTGGAAAATATTTTATGTCTGTTGTCATGGCCATAATCCACACCCTTTTTCAGTGGGGGGTTGATTTTGTCCTCTCCTAGTTGTGTGAGCTGCTCCAGTGTGGCTTGGCCTATTCTTCTGTGAAGGCCCATTTGTCAGCCATTTCTGCTTATCTGCCCTCGAGTCCTCCATTGGCTTCTTGTTTTGAGGTAAGGCAGTTTCTTAAACATGCCCTGCATCTTAGTCCTCCAAGGAAACCTATTCCTCTTCCTTGGGATCTTAATTTTGTTTTGGAAAATTTGGCTCATGCTCCTTTTGAGCCTGCAGATTCTGCTACGTTGCAACATTGTACGTAGAAGACTGTCTTGTTGCTGTTGTTACTTCTGCTCATAGGGTTTCACAGCTTCAGGCCCTTATGGTCATCCCTCCTTTTTGTTTTTTTCACTGGGACAGGGTGTCTCTTTATAGTAATACTTCTTTTATGCCCATGGTAGTAAATGACTTGTCATTGAATCAATCAGTATACCTCACAACTTTCCTTCCTTTTTCACTTCTCCTCAGTCTGCTAGTGAGAGGGTCTTGCATACCTTAGATATGCACAGATAGCTCAGGTACTATTTGGATAAAACTAAATTCATATGTCTGAGCAAATATTTTTTTCTTTTCATCCCAGGAAATTGGATTTGGCTGTTTCTAAGCAAACCATCTCCTCCTGGATATCTAAGGCCATTTTCTCTTGTTATTCTTTTCATGACAAATCTTTGTCTACTTCTGTTACAGCTCATTCCACTAGGCCTCTTGCCTCTAATGGTGCTTTCTCCAAGGGGATAGACACAAGTTTCATCCTTGAAGCTGCTACTTGGTCCTCAGTCTATACCTTTACTAAGCATTATAAGTTGGATATGGTTTCTAGGGCCAAAGCAGGTTTTGCTAGAGCCATTTGGTATGGGTTTGTTGAGAGCTTCTCTTAGCCTTGCACCTCCCAATCTGTTTCTTGAGCTTTTGTTACTCTTTCTGCACTACAGAATACTGCAGCAGTGATATAGACGTCCATAGTACACTTGTATAAAATCTTGCTATAATAGTAGCTGTCATTCTCTTCACTGCTGCAGTACTTGCTCCCTCCTTCCAACCCCCTCTTGTTTGTTCTGGTTTTCATTTTGGATTCCCTTATGGTTGAGGCTCCCCACCCTTTTACTTTCTGCCTTTCCTCCTTCTGGATGTGCCTGGATTCCTTTGTCCTATGGACACTTCTCTACTGGTGCAATTCACTTCTGGGTAACTGCATCTGTACATCACTTTTATGCCTTATGCCCTGTGCAGGGGGCATATCTGTAACGTATGGTGCGTACAAGATTATAAGGCTTTGGAATACTGGCTGAGTGTCATGCTGCCCTTGGTGTGAGATCACTGTAGTAAAGAATACTGAAACAGTGAAGAAAAGGACATCTACACAATAAGTAACTAGAAAACATTACACCTATGTAGTATTGCTCTCGTTACAAAGACCTATTGTTTACAAAAAAGAAATAAGTAACCCTTCTGTGGGAAGACACTGTGAACCTGAAAATATATGATGTAAATATTTGTGTAAATGTGCATTTATTCAAAATATTTTTTATTTTTAAGTACAGTCTTAAGAGTTTTGCTGCACATAATTTCAGCACATTATTTATGAAGATGTTATCATTGATACTAGGGGGTTCAGTGTTAAGGCATGATTGCGAAATTACTTCCCTGTGCTCATTTAGGGTCTCCTTGTATCTCCTCTAGGGTTTTGGGCCACTAGATCTAATACAGCAAGTTTCAAATTTCTAGTAAGAAACGCATGTAACTGTGTGCCTGAACAGGGCATTGTTTTCATTGCTTCTAATGATGTCATAGTTATGTTCATAATTTGTTTTCCTGAGTGTTCTTTTGGTTTTGCTAACATAAAATGATATGCAAAAATCACAAATGGCAATATAAATCACTCTCTAGAATTACAATTGCATTCTTTAGTTAATTTAATAGGGTGTGATGCTCCCTTATCACTATAATCAGCCCCTTGTTTTTCCCCATTTTCTACATGAGGTATAATGTTAACTGTCACCATCTCTTGATTCAATGTCTCACTCCTGCCTTCTTTGACACTCATGCATGACTGTCACAGATTTTCTGTCACACAATCCATCCAATTCTTTGCTGGATGCCCTTGTTTACTCTTCTCTTCTTCCTGTCTGTCTTGAATCTTCTTCGCCAGATTGACTTTTGCTTTTCTGCACATGTCCTAATCACTGTAATCTGTTCTCTTTGATCTTTTCTGCAATTGGAGCTAATTTGGCTTTTGCTCGTATGTCCTCATTTCTTTGTCCCACAATGTGCATCCTACCACCCTTCTCAGGCACTTTATTTCCATCACCTCTAGCTTCCTCATCTGCTGTGCCTTTACTGTCCAGGTTTCTGTACCATACAGTAGTATTGGTCAGACCACTGTCTTGTATACTTTACTTTTCAGCTTCTTTGGTATTCTTCTGTCATAGAGTACACCAGGGACTCTATGCCAGTTGGCCGCAGTCTCTCAGATTCTAGCTTTGACTTTGTCATTCAAACTTCCCTTCTCCTCAACCACCCCTCCCAGACACTTGAAGCCTGCTTCACTATCTTTCCTTCTACCTCAACTCTCAGCTTCTTCTGATTTCCCCAATTTGCTAGCATTACCACTGTCTTATCTGTGCTTAGTTTCATCCCATGTGCCTTCAATTTTGCATTCCATTTCCCTATCGTTTTCTGAAGTTCTTGCTCACAGTATGCCTGTAATTCCACATTTTTAATATAACATATATATATATATATATATATATATATATATATAACAAAAGACCCCTTAATAGGTATACTATCTCCTTTTTAGATATATGGGCACTGGTTACAACCACCACACTTTCTGGTGCCCTTAAAATTTAGTACTTTACTTATCTCAGAATTATGAGCACCTGGCTTAAATCTGTTCTTTAGGTTTTTGCACCCTTTTGTAAATAAAGCAAGAGTTATCCCTTAATAGGGCATTTATCTCTGTCAAGTATAAGAAATGTTCCAATGTTGTGTAATGTTATTTCTTACTAGTCTTGAGTTCAGATGGTATTCTAAACTCATGCAGCAATCAAAACCCTGTTCATTAGTTAAAACCTTAGGAGCTGATGCTCTTCGCATCCCTTTGCCCAATAAACATGGAGGTTTCACTTTCCTGTCCCTACTAACTTCAACTTTAATATTGGACAGAAGATCTATGGGGTAACCCCTATCAGAGAACATAGCCAGAATCTTATCACATTCTTTCATAAACACGTTATTGTCTAAAACCATTCTCACCAGCCTTAACTTCTGCTCCTTAACTAAACTTGTTTTCTGTGTAATAGGGTGAGAGCTGTTAAAATATAGTTTGGCATTACAAAATGTTTTCTTCCTTTATAAAGCATAAGAAAAACCATCACCTAATACATAAATCACTGGACTGGAAGGCGGTGATTGAAAAAAAATGATAAAGGGGTTGTGGATTATCTTGTTAGGTTTTATGGTCCTAGCATTGATAACACAAGGGACATAAAAGAGATGTACAATTGACACTGGTGGGGTGGAGGGGAGATTTAAATGTGGTCATAAATCCGGATATGAATATGCTTCTGCAGGGTAGAATCAGATCGCCAAGGCTGACTAGAGAAATACACAATAAAATGGCAAAATTCAATTTAGTTGATACATGGAGAATGTACTACTCAAAAGAGAGATATTACTGCTACATCTGTAAGTGAAATAGCAATCAGACTGAACATGTGGCTGTAAGTTTGGGGGATGGATAAATCGTTTCTAGGCAAACAAGAAAGACAGAGGGTTGAAACTGAGTGTTAACTGGGGATTCTTTAAGCTAACCTGTAAGAAACAAATTCAATGCATAAAGGAAAGACTCAACTGTAAAATTAATTTGAGGATCAAAACAATAGAAAATAACACAGAAGGAACATCTCGTGTGGAGTCCCTATTAAATTGCCGAACGTTTCAAATTTCGAATGTCATATGGTCGACACCATACGATCGAACACTGAAAAGTTCAAGGTGAAAGGCAACAGCTCTGTACGCACAGAATGGGAAAATTTCCCTTTTCTGCACTGAAGTGTTGTCGGAGTTGGTATATTTAAGTAGGGGGGTGGGGGGATGCAGGGCGGGGCTTGCCAATTGGATAGGGGAGGTGTTTGCTTTATAAAAGACCTCCTTAACAATGCTCACAGATTCTATCATTTATTGACCTTAAATATAAATCTGAGGAGACTAATATTACCTTGTGGCAATACCTCCAACTCAGATTTCATTAGCAAACCCATCCCATGCAAGGAGCCATACAAAGGCTAGCCTCTCACTTAGGTTGACAATAAGTTGTCTAGATTATACACCAAATCATTGGGCAACATGGAAAAGATGCTAGTAAAGAATAAACTGAAATACAACAATATGCTAAAATCAAACATCTCTACGTAGGAATGAAATCACTGTATGCAATTCTTGAATGATAATTAATCACATGTATTAAGTAACTTCACAAAAGCAAAAATAATCTTCAATTGGCAATGGACACATATATAAATAAGGCCAAGACAGGGTTCCAGAGATGATAAATGTTGGAGATGCCAGGGAAGGGAAGCAGACTATCTCTACTTAGTTTGGGCACACCTCCCATCTGCTTTTATTCACAGAACTTTGGCCTACAAGTCATCAAAATGTAAAAGAATGATGCTGAGCAGAGTTAAAATATTTATAGATTACCTTTAAGCAAGTACAACTGAGATATCAAATATAGTAGATTCAGCAGGTAAAGTGATATGAAATTTGATGATAAAGTTATTCAAAATACTATGGAAAAAGCTTTTGTTACCTACTTTGCAGGTATAGAGGAGATCAATCAAATGCAACAGCAAACAGGCAAGTGCAAAGACAAACCAGGCAGTGGTATTAAGTAACAGAGGATGTAGTGCGTTTGCACCAAACTTTTCCTGATGTACAGAAGGATATGGGTTCATAGGTTCATAGGTTCATACTAGGCTATCTGCCCTAGGGCATTTATAAGCCTAGCCAGAGTGTGTTTGGCTTTCGCCACCCATTTTAAATTAATTTTGCTATGCCTTTTTTTGAGGTTAGTATACTGTGCCTCTGTCTAACAGTGACACAGAAGTGATAGCCGGGGTAAACCTACGATCTCCCATCCACTCATCAAGATTCCTCTTGAAGAGAGTCAATGTGGGACTCTGCCTAACTTGGGCTGGGATTTTATTCCAGAATGAAGGGAGCCTCTGGGTTATGAATCTGTCCCTCCAGCATGTCCTATTTATTTCAGTGCTGAGGTTCAAGTCTCTCGAGTGCGTAGCTCGATGGGATTTGGATTTTTTGAGGTGCAGTATGTCCATTAATTCTGGGTTGGACATGGCTTTATACGTCAGGCACAGATCGCCTCTGAGCAGGTGGTATGCCACTGAGTAGAGCTGGAGTTTCTTTAACTGGGCAGCATATGGCATCTGTTTGAGCCCTTTGATCCTCTTGGTGAGGTACTTTTGGGGTCTTTCCAGTTGCTGCAGGTGTCTGGTAAGGTACATCCCAAAAGGGGCATTGTACTCAATTATGGGCTTGATGAGGGATGAGTAAAGAGGTACGATGACCTCCCCTGATCTAGATGTGAATCCCTTCATGATTAGGTGGGCTATATAAAATGTTTTTCTAACCACTTTGGCCACGTGGTTGTCAAATGAGAGATTGCTATCAACTTGGGTGTTTTACACTTGTATGTTATAGCTATACAGAATGAAGTTAGAACTTTGAAGTTGACATTTCCAGGTCTTAAGGGTCCTGGGGGTCTTAAACAAATATTGCACTGGTTCAGAGTGTATTTAACCTTAATGTTGTAATGTTGGAAAAGGTTGAATCATCAAAGAGTTTGATTTGTTTTAATGGTAAAGGTCAGGAATCTGCAGAATGTTTGGGAAATCATTACAGCTAATAGATAGTCACAAAGGTGACATTGTAAGTGTTCAGTAAAGCAATCTTGGATAACTCCAAAGACTTGATACAATACTAATTTCAACTCTTATCATTACCCTGACTTAGGAATGGGGTCCATTCCTGTAATGGTATTAAAAACCTAAAACACTTGGAGAAATTAAATCCAAGTAAAAACACAAAGGCAACAACCATGTGGCACTGTTGCTAAAGTTAGTGGAACGATAGCAAGGTTAAAGAAAATGGTCTCTCAAAATAAATGTGTTGACTACATAGAAAATAATCATAGATAAAATATACAAGTTAAAAATATTTTCTAGAAGTGCACTAAATGGTGATGGATGACCTTGAGACCCTGAAAATGTGCCAGGGTAAAATGGACAATGAAATTAATACTATGACTAATAGATTGTTTGAGATTACTGAAAAGATGTAAAATGTAAATGAGTCTGAAGGTCTGAGTAGAATGTTATTGGCAGAGTACAAGAACAGGTGTCTGTTCTCAAGCGAAGTATGGGTGACATAAAACATCAGATAGATAAACAATATTTTGCTTTGACTGAAATAAAAAACGATCTGCATTAGTAAAGAAAATGCAGGCATCTGGCAGTTTCTGACAAACTCTATGACTGTATTTCTCTCTGAGTTAGAAAATAAGGATTTTGAACTGAAAAAGAACATATCTTGTGTAAGAATAGAGTGCACAAAACAAACTGAGGTATATAAATATCAGATGGCTATATGTGAAACCAGCTCTTAAGAAACCATGGAGCAACAACTCAGGCAATTAATGGTTCAGAGGAAAGTTCTACTGAAAGTCTCAAAACATTGGTACTTACTTTATTTCTTAATATTAACAATAATGCCTTAGCAACCAAAGAGCCACAAATATAAACAAAGGAAAGTTGTAGCAAAATGGGTAAACCAAGTAACTCAATGCAGAAGGTAGAAGAGTGTGATAAAACTGAAAGGTAGCAGACTGATGCTCAAGTGAGCCACAAAGAAAAAGTCAAACAGTATGGGAAGGTATAGACAAAATGGAGTCTGTTCAAAAAGAACCTTCTATTTAGAACTTGAAGTTTGTTGTGAATGAACTGAAAGGAAAACCAAGCAAGATCCTTGTAGATTATTTGACTCCTTTTGTAATGCAATGAGGACTCAAGAGCTAGGTGTTCATTTTTCAAATCCTTAGGCAACAAATGGAGATGAACTAAAGTTTAAGTGAGTTGCTAATGTGCCAGCTTACAGCTTGTAAAGTAACTGAAAGTGGTTTACCAAAGACTGTCTGATGGTAAAGAAAAAAAAAATTGTTTGCAAAATACAACATGAGAAAAATTGTACTGCTGATGAAAGCACTGAGCCTTGAAAGTTGTGTGCATGAACTTGTGAACAAGTGTCAACACCTGCACAAGAAAATGAATCACTAAAATATAAGCAAAAGCAAGTGAATAGTTTAGGCAAATGCAACTTGCCGCAATACAAATGGTGCATGCAAAGATTTGTTTACAGAAAGATATTTGCCTACCAAGTACTACCACAGATAAAAGTGTCAGAGTTATGTCCAGAATTTACACAGCCAGTTAAACAGTGTGTTCTTTTGCAAAGTGAAGGTGCAGAGTAAATTCATACTTTAGTGATTGCTCTGCTCTACAGTTGAGAAAGTGTTGTTGAGCTGATTGTATATATGCAATATTGCATGGGGTGTGTCAACTGCTATGGTGAATAAATATCTCATGTAAAAGGAAAGTGACTTTAGGACCATGGGAACATCAGGAAAAGGGAAAAAGCCTTCAAATGAAAAAGAGTTACACACAATGTACTTAATAATATTGTTGAGAGGGGCACTCATACTAAAAGAAAATGTGAAAGTGAGGAACGTAAACTAAAATGTGACACTAATGAAGTTAATTGCTGTCTCTAAATTTGCAAATATAATATTTCCAAAATATAGATGGCAGATGTACCCATGGCAACATGCCATATAATGGTGTGAATAACAGCTTGAATAATATGAATGAAATCAGTTGCAAAACAGTGAACCAATGCTTCAGGACTGAAAAAACCCAGTGCCAGAATAAATATTTATACATCTGCTTTGGGAAGTGTTGTGTCCCTTCTAAAGAGTTAGCAAATAGCAGGAATCAGAACTGTGGGTGTCAACAATGAAGGAAAAATGCAGCTTACATTGAATGCAGGCAGTGGATAGCTTCTGACCTATGTTAAAAATAGTGGCTGGGACCATGATGCTATGATTGAAATGTAAAATGATCGCATGAAAAACATGCTGCCTCACAAGACACTCATAACATGAAAAGAGAAATTCCTCTAAAGCAGTTTGATGAATTTAAGATGGAGACATATGAGCTGTTGTAAGACTTGAAAGTTAACAAAGATATTCTTCACATGAAGGAAAACTGTCAAGCTATAGTCAAAAAGCTGACCCTTCCAAATAATGAGGGTATGCTTTTTTGGGTTTAACAGTATCACTATGAGCAAGCAATATATCAAAGATAGCTCATTGCCACTAAGACTCTTAGCCAGCCAACATGAGAGCCAGCAAGCCCACACCATTCAAATCCCCAGAACTGAGCTGTTTGGATGATGTACTGACCCCGAAATGTGTTACATGTGACACACCTTTGAGGGATTCTTGAAAACATTTGACTCACAAATGTCCAAAGTGGAGGTGGAGGTGGAAGTGGAAAAATCTGAGTGAAGGAAGCCATGGTCCTTTCCCTTAAAGGAGGCTGTGAGTAACCAAGGATACGAGAGAAGAGGAGTGCTTAGGAGGTTAAGTTTTAGCAGGTGTGTGAGTCCAGATGAGAAGGTTTGCATATCAGTAGCATAGCGCTTCATAAACAAGGACTGTTTTGGATGAAAATCAACCTGAAAAATATTCACAAGGGCAATTCTTTTTTTTTTTCAAAACAGGTTTATTGTTTTAACATATAAGAGAAATATCATAACAATTTTATACAAGTAATTAAAAATAGGTATTATTATAATATTCAACAAAACAACTAAAGTATTTACAAAGACATCCACTACAATCAGATCAATTAATTAAACTAAAATACCATGCTATTGAAATTAAAATTTTTTTAACAAATTTTGTAAATTATCCCATACAATAAAATAAGATGTTTTTCTGTTTGTTCTAGTCCTAATTGTGTTTATTTCCATATGGCACACTATATTCATAACATTTTAAATTCATTGAACGAAGGAGGTGTATCTGAAATCCAATTTCTAGTTATTATTTTCCTAGCCACTTCTAGAATAGACCATAACAAGGGAAGCTTAACCTTTTAACACTTTGAGGTACAGGTGTGTTGAATAATATAAGAGATTTAGAAATAATGAAATTATCTGTAAAAGAGCCTGCAAAAATTCATTAATTGACTTCCAGTATTCTTTCAATTTTATACAGTCATAAAACATATGAGCCCAGTCAGCATTAATTTCTACATTACATCTCTTACATAGATTATCTTTATTATTTATTTTATTCATCATCAAAGGTGTATAAAAATATCTATGTAAAAATTTCCATGTATAAAGTCTCCAGACAATGGAAGACGTAGTTCTATAAGCAGATTCCAATATATATTGTTTATCTTGTTGATTTGGTGGGTCCCCATTAATAGAAGTGAAATAATTCCAGTATGAATCTACACTGTAAAAAGTTTCTTGTCTGATAACTTTATGTATGTATGAAAGTTTATCTTTATCAGAAACTTTATGTTGTAAATTTAATATCAAGTAATCAGTCAGTGTTGGAATAGATTCTTTAACAGTTATAGACATTAAATCTATTTTATTAATGAGATGTTGTCTAAAGGTCTGAACCTCTAACCAGCAAGTTTCTCTTAGATCAAATTCTTGTTTTAAGAAATCTAGATTTTTAACTTTATTATCAGATATCAACTGATACCAGTACTTTAGATCATTATCTATAGCTAAATGAGTTCCTTCAGAAGTAGATGACAAAAGCATACCCTGAGTATACATTATAGGAAATACAATAAAATTCCATTCCCTATACTTAGGGTGCATGAATATAAAGTTACGATAACTAATAATAATATTTAATGGGTAACAAACCATATGTTTAGGTGTAATAGGTGAAGTACAAAATTCCTTTAGTAACCATAACATGGAGTTATTTACAATCATATTTTTATGTGTTAAGGAGATTTTCATGAAGTGTATACTAATTAGCTCCCAATAATCTTTCCATTTTGTGACATATGACTGATCTATTAATAAAGTAATAACTTTTACAATAGAAGATATAGTATATAAATTAAAGTCCGGAAAAGAAATACCCCCTTGAGACCAGCTATTAGTATGTTTCTTTAATGCAATCCTAGGTCTATTAGGTGCCCATAAGAAATTTAACATTAGTGTGTTCGGTTTCTTGATAATTATTTTTGTAGGTGGAAGTATTATTGATTGTATTAAGTATATAATCTTGGGGAATATTATCATTTTAATAATTGTAAGTCTCTCCTCAATAGTAAAAAACATATTATTCCAGGTATTAAAAAGATTTTGTATATTAAGAAAACAGGTATTATAATTATTATATATAATAGATTTAATATCTTTAGATAGTATTATACCTAAATAAGTTATCTGACCTGAATTGGGTACATATTTAGTAAAATCACTAATGAGAATATTTTTTCGTGTATATATAGGTAGTATTTTAGTTTTTCTTCATTGAATATTAAACCAGAAATACTTTTAAAATTCATCATGTTATCAAATAGAGACTGTATAGAAGAATTAGATCCTGCTGATGTAATTAGAACATCATCTGCAAAAGTTGAATTTTGGATGTTGTATTTTCATCTATTTCAAAACCCTCTGTGTCAGTACTGTTTCTGATCAAATTAGCCCAAGGCTCCATTACTAAAGTGAATAATAGTGGAGAAAGTGGACATCCTTGTTTTGTACCTTTAAGAATGGGTATTTTTTGTGAAACATATGTTCCTACCTTAATATAAGTCAACGTTCCTTTGTATAAATGTTCAATTAGATTTACAAATGCATCCGAGAAGTTTGTGCACTTCATTAAGGTAAACAGATAGTCCCAACTTACTGAATCAAATGCTGAACTTATATCAAGACTAATAAGTGTTAAATCTTTCTTTTCCTATTTACAAAATCTATTAATGTTAAAGTTCTTCTTATATTTTCAAAAGTATTTCTATTTTCAATGAAGCCTGTCTGATCTATATCTATAATGCCGGAATGATTGTCTTCAATCTATCAGCAAAGATATTCATAAACATTTTATAATCAACATTAAGTAATGAGATGGGCCGATATGAAGAACATCTAGTTGGATCTTTATTAGGTTTTAAAATTGGCGAAATAAATGTATATTGCCAAGATGGGGGGGGTTATTAACTCAGTTTGGGCCAAAATAAAAACCTTATGTATTAATGAATATGTATTTTTAGAAAGGATTTTATATATCTCTGGTATAATACCATCATTATCCGGTGCTTTGTTTAATTTAAGCTTATTTATTTGTGTAATAACTTCTGTATATGAAATATTCTTGTCCAATAGTTTAATCTGTTGTTTATTAAGCTTTTCATTCATATTTGTGGTTATAAACTCCTTTATTTTATCTTTAGGTTCCATGTTAATATTATTATGGTTAATTTTGTGAAAGTGATTTCTAAATTCATCTAGTATTTCTGGTATACTAGAAACATTCTTCTTTTTCCTTAGAGAAAAGATTTCTTTGATATGGTTTTGTTTATTCAACCTTTTGTTTTATTTTTAAGTCTATGTAAGTATTTGGGGCTTATTGAATAAGACAAAACTTGTATTTCTCTAAAGTTATTTTAACTTTATGAGTTAAAATTTCTTTGTATTTCTCATTTAGTTTGTTTATTTCTTCAATAACTTTCTTGTCTATAATATTTTCTTTATTATTATGTTTATAAGAGTCTAATTTACTTTGAATATCTAACAATTCCTTATCCCAAGATTTCCTTTTATTATTATACCATCTGATACTTTGTCCATATAGATATGATTTTAAGGCATCCCAAACATAAACAATGGAGACTTCAGGAGTGTTATTTATGTCTAAAAAATGTTTTACTTCTGAAAGTATATATTCTTTATAGTCTTTTAGTTGAGTTAAATATGCTGGTATCCTTCTGATCTGAACATTATGAGTATTTTTTATCATGAATTCAAAAACAATTGAATTATGATCAGATATAGGACATGAAATAATTTTGGAATTAATTAAATCTGTTACCATCTGGTTAGAAATAAAGACCCTATCTATTTTTGAATAAGTTTTGTATCTGTTAGAATAAGGTGTAAGGTAATGATTTTGAATCTATCTGATTATTAATATCATTCAAATGATAAGAATTAGCAAAATCCTTTAAATGTTTTGCATTAGATGTAATTCTTCTCTTTCCTATAGTGGTAGTATCACTTTCATGTAGTATACAATTAAAGTCACCAGCTAAAATAATATCTCCTATAGAGAATGATATGATCTTATCAAGATGATGTTTCACTGTATTAATACCAATTCCAGGTATCCAATATACATTAATTAAAGTGTAAGTCTTCCCATTAATTTGTATTGTAACCATACAAAACATTCCTTTGTCATCCTGATAAGACTTAATGGTTTTAGGAATGGGCATACTTTTATTCCATAAAATAGCCACTCCTCTTTTTCTGAGTGTGCTCTGAACTAACCAATACTGTATATTTGTTTGTGGCTAGTTTATCAATATCTTTTTTTTCAAGAGATGGGTTTCTTGTAGGAAGACTAAGTTGGCCTTATGTAAATTAATGTATCTTATTAGGCTTGCCCTTTTACATGGATTATTCAATCCATTAATGTTTAAAGAAATTCCTTTTAAAGATGTCATTTGGCATTTTTAAAACTTAAGAATCTTATGATCAAAATAACAAATAACAAGATAAGTAATGTTACATCTCCTCCTTTAGGTGTACCTTTAAATATAGCTGTATTTATTGAATCTCTTATGGGATTTCGTATAGGATTCAATTTTGTTTGTAGTGACAATGAATGTACAAAATATATTGTGGATGTCAAAACTATATACAAATAACAATGAACAAGTGAAAATAATGTAAGGATTAAACCTTGCATCCAGCCTGAGTTGTAAACTCCAACTTAGAGTAGTATTTACCACTCAAGTTAACCCCTACCCTAAGCAGCAGTACGTCAGCTACCACCTTATCAATTTAATACTAGTTATATTTAACTGAAGTTAACAGTTTTCAATTCAATTATCTAGCAAGACAAGACTACACATTTGGTAAAACAGCATCATATAAACTAAAATAAACCTTTTTTTTTTTTTTTTTTAAAACTGTTCATACTACTATATACATCCATGTAATATAAAACACTTGTATGCAAATAGCATTCAAATAATCTTGATGTTAGAAATCAAGAGGAGAGAAAAATAAGTTCTAACATTCATTTAAATCAAAAACTTTGGCTAATATGATTCAGACATTACATATATTAGGATGCATCTATTTTCTGTCATGTAAATACAGTTAACAGCTTCCAAAAACCTTGAATTGCTTGTATATGAGCATTTACTCAAACTCATTATTGCCAATAGAATAAAATATTGTATGCATAGAAATTGTTATAAATCATACTTCATAGTTAAGCAGATTCTCAGAAACATTTATATACATATCTACATACACACACACACACACACATACACACACACACACACACACACACATATATATATATATATATATATATATATATATACATATATACACGCATGCACACACATATACACATATACATATATATATACATATATATACATATATATACACATGCATACACACACACACACACACATACACATACACACAAAGACACACATACACATACACACACACACACATACACACACACACACACATATACACACACACACATACACACACATATACACACACATATATATATATATATATATATATATATATATATATATATATATCTGATCTCACTAAGTTGTATCTTTACTGAGCACCATCTTACATTGCTGTCCCTTCAATAAATCTGTCTGCTTTATACAAAATAATGCACAGCAAACACATTTTAGTAACCAGATTTTACAAACATGCTATACTACTGCTTTAAAATATATCACATGACAATTTCTTCCAGTATAGAGTTATAAAATTATTTATGCTTGTCAATCAGATGAATTAAATGAGTTATAGTAATGTATATGTTTTGGGACATAGGTTTTAACATATTATTAATCTGCTATTCCTGTATCTGTGATGTGTCAGTGTGATATCTAGGTCAAAGGAGAGACCAGCTGCTTTCAGCTTCTCTGTGAGAATTCTGAGAGTTGCAGCTTTTGAAGTAGCTCATGGACACTGTGCATGAGACAGCCCACATCCCAGATTGTCTCTCTTAACATTTTGGCAGGAAACTTATTAAAAACTAGTGACAAACATTCATTTAGCAGTGTAAATGCATCTAAACATGACAAAACCTTCACAATGCATTCTACAGGTTATTACAGACTCTATGTAAGTGAAATCAAGCCCAAAATTATTAATAAGTAACAAAACTCAACATTTTTTCCAACTCAACTCCTATGCTAATCTTATTATTTACTGTGTCTATATGATCAAAAGTATTTCTATATATTAATAAAAAAGAAAAAGAGAGTAGAAAGTAAAAGGGTGTAAGGCAGAAATAAAAAAAATGTAAGAGAAAGCTATAAGAAGTATATACAATAGAATATTACTAACTGTTTATATTAATAGAGTTAAAATAAAACATATTATTTACTATTATTTAGTTCTAATTATTATTAGTTAAAGCATGACAGATTATTTACAAACAAGCATAAGCAGTGTAATCAAGAAAGTATAATTAGGTAGTGTCATTCCTGTATCTGTGATGTGTCAGTGTGATATCTAGGTCAAAGGTGAGACTAGCTGCTTTCAGCTTCTCTGTGAGAATTCTGAGAGTTGAAGCTTTTGAAGTAGCTCATGGACACTGTGCATATCAGCCCGTTCATTGAAAGGAAATATAAGGTTTTGATACCTATCTTTATGTTAATCAAATATTATATCTCCTTAAATTGGAAGAACAGACACTCACTTTCTTGGGAAGGTTTTAAAGATATAGCTATTAAACACCTCAAGGCACATAAATACTTGTTCCACAATATTAAGCACAAGCCAATTATTAAGGAATTTTGGGGAATCTTATCTGATCATATATTAAAATGAATACTTTCTTTTCGTAGATACCATTAGATTCTACCATGCTGTTCATGATGCATATAGCTTATTCTGGGCAATGTATGACTGTATATAGTTTCTGTTTGGTGTACATGTCCTTTATGTAAATACTCAATGGTTTTGTAATGTTTTCTGTTTTTTTTTCTCTCTTTCTGTACTTTTCTTTTTTGTAGACATTCATGTAAATGTATTTACTGAAAATTTGCAATAAAGAGAATTAAAAAAAAAAAAAGAATTTGCCAAAACAAACTGAGGTATATAAATATCAAATGGCTATATGTGAAACTTCAGCTCTTAAGAAACCATGGAGCAACAACTCAGGCAATTAATGGTTCAGAGGAAAGTTCTACTGAAAGTCTCAAAACATTGGTACTTACTTTATTTCTTAATATTAACAATAATGCCTTAGCAACCAAAGAGCCACAAATATAAACAAAGGAAAGTTGTAGCAAAATGGGGAAACCAAGTAACTCAATGCAGAAGGTAGAAGAGTGTGATAAAACTGAAAGGTAGCAGACTGATGCTCAAGTGAGCCACAAAGAAAAATTCAAACAGTATGGGAAAGTATAGACAAAATGGTGTCTGTTCAAAAAGAACCTTCTATTTAGAACTTGAAGTTTGTTGTGAATGAACTGAAAGGAAAACCAAGCAAGATCCTTGTAGATTATTTGACTCCTTTTGTAATGCAATGAGGACTCAAGAGCTAGGTGTTCATTTTTCAAATCCTTAGGCAACAAAAGGAGATGAACTAAAGTTTAAGTGAGTTGCTAATGTGCCAGCTTACAGCTTGTAAAGTAACTGAAAGTGGTTTACCAAAGACTGTCTGATGGTAAAGAAAAAAAAATTGTTTGCAAAATACAACATGAGAAAAATTGTACTGCTGATGAAAGCACTGAGCCTTGAAAGTTGTGTGCATGAACTTGTGAACAAGTGTCAACACCTGCACAAGAAAATGAATCACTAACTAAAATATAAGCAAAAGCAAGTGAATAGTTTAGGCAAATGCAACTTGCCGCAATGCAAATGGTGCATGAAATGATTTGTTTACAGAAAGATATATGCCTGACCAAGTACTACCACAGTTAAAAGTGTCAGAGTTATGTCCAGAATTTACACATCCAGTTAAACAGTGTGTTCTTTTGCAAAGTAGAGGTGCAGAGTAAATTCAAACTTTAGTGATTGCTCTGCTCTACAGTTGAGAAAGTGCTGTTGAGCTGATTGTATATATGCAATATTGCATGGGGTGTGTCAACTGCTATGGTGAATAAATATCTCATGTAAAAGGAAAGTGACTTTAGGACCATGGGAACATCAGGAAAAGGGAAAAAGCCTTCAAATGAAAGAGAGTTACACACGATGTACTTAACAATATTGTTGAGAGGGGCACTCATACTAAAAGAAAATGTGAAAGTGAGGAATGTAAACTAAAATGTGACACTAATGAAGTTAATTGCTGTCTCTAAATTTACAAATATAACATTTCCAAAATATAGATGGCAGATGTACCCATGGCAACATGCCATATAATGGTGTGAATAACAGCTTGAATAATATGAATGAAATCAGTTGCAAAACAGTGAACCAATGCTTCAGGACTGAAAAAACCCAATGCCAGAATAAATATTTATACATCTGCTTTGGGAAGTGTTGTGTCCCTTCTAAAGAGTTAGCAAATGGCAAGATTCAGAACTGTGGGTGTCAACAATGAAGGAAAAATGCAGCTTACATTGAAGTCAGGCAGTGGATAGCTTCTGACCTATGTTAAAAATAGTGGCTGGGGCCATGATGCTATGATTGGAATGTAAAATGATGGCATGAAAAACATGCTGCCTCACAAGACACTCATAACATGAAAAGAGAAATTCCTCTTAAGCAGTTTCATGAATTTAAGATGGAGACATATGAGCTGTTGTAAGACTTGAAAGTTAACAAAGATATTCTTCACATGAAGGAAAAATGCCAAGCTATAGTCAAAAAGCTGACCCTTCCAAATAATGAGGGCATGCTGTTTTGGGTTGAACAGTATCACTGTGAGCAAGCAATATATCAAAGATAGCTCATAAGACTCTTAGCCAGCCAACATGAGAGCCAGCAAGCCCACACCATTCAAATCCTTAGAACTGAGCTGTTTGGATGATGTACTGAGTCCAAAATGTGTTACATGTGACACACCTTTGAGGGATTCTTGAAAACATTTGACTCACAAATGTCCAAAGTGGAGGTGGAGGTGGAAGTGGAAAAATCTGAGTGAAGGAAGCCATGGTCCTTTCCCTTAAAGGAGGCTGTGAGTAACCAAGGATATGAGAGAAGAGGAGTGCTTAGAAGGTTAAGTTTTAGCAGGTGTGTGAGTCCGGATGAGAAGGTTTGCATATCAGTAGCATAGCGCTTCATAAACAAAGACTGTTTTCCATGAAAATCAACCTGAAAAATATTCACAAGGGCAATTCTTTTGGTGGCAAGTCCAAGAAGTGAAAGCCACATACATACAGAAGGAATCATACTCACATCCTGTTTAAGTACACATATCATAAGAGCAATAAATGTGGTGGCAATTCACAAGAACACATCTATATAAATAGCAATGCTCTCTTTACCCCATCATATTTCTTACATTAGTTGCTGGTATACTTATTGCCTTTATTTAATTTGATTTCTATAATAATTTGTAGTTGCATTTTGTTTCTATTTTAATATGAATTTATATATTAGAAGTGTTTTACTTTTGTGTATTACATTTTCATATTTACTTCTTAGGAAAAAAAAAGAACAAGGCTTTGTAGAGTCTTTTTGATGCATTTATGTATGTGTGTTATTTGATTCATTAGTTAAACTGCCTGTTTCCTAATGTAATTAAAGTTTTTCTTTTCCCCTAGATGATATACGTGTCCTGTTCCTTCATCCTGTGTTTCATTTTTTGTTTGTAGAGTTTATGATTTTACTTTCTTCAGAAACGTATTTTTTCCTTTTTCAATGTCTATTTGTGTTACTGATCAAGTAATATGTTTTGAGTTTTTAGTACTTATGTTATTATTAAATGTATTTAATTTGTTTAATTGTCTTGTTTCTTGTTTCCTTCTATTCATTTTTATTACTATAGTTTATGCAGACTTGTCAATGTATTTGAGTTGGAGTATGTATTTCTGATGTTTGATGTTATATTTATTGATTTACTGCTTTTTTGTTTGAGTTTTTTTTTTCTGGTGCATTTTATATTTGATACTTTACAAGATGGTGGCAGGTTGCTGGATTTTGGAGTCTCTGAGGGTGTGAGTTTGGGAATGACTGTGATATCTAGGTGGCCTGAACTAGATTTTTCCCCATGCATTGGGCCGATTTAAAGCAGAGGGAGGTAGCAATGTGGTCAGTTTTCTTTGGTCATTTTATAACTATATAGAGACACTTAAACTTTTGAACCTGTTTACAAAGCCCTATAATGTAGCTTTGAGAAAAGAGGCATATAACTGAAGCTGTTGTAATTTTAGCATCAGTGCCTAAAGATGAGATAATTAAATTGTAACTCTTCTGGAAGCTGAAGCCAGGTCATAATATTTTTTTTCCATTTTATGCGTTAACCAAATTCATAAATTTTATGAGTAAATATAATATTTAATTGCAATTAAATTTAAGTGATGCCTGTTTAGGAAGTGCTTAAACAGGATATAATCAGTAAGTAATATAGGAATGCTGTGAAACTGTTCTTGGACATATTCAACAAACTGACTGTCTGTTGTCTGTCTGACTCTGTCTGGATACATGCCAATTTAAAAGAATGCTACATATTTTAAAAGAACAGTTGAAAGAAAAGATGTTTGTCTGGCATTTCTAATTCTACTTGAATAGTGATAGTGCAGATAGAGTATTGGAAATAAATATATTTCTGAATTCATAGTCTCACATTACTAACAATCAGTGTGGGTAGGATAATATTATTCAACAAACAAACTCTAGTTTTAACTTAAAAAACATCTAAAACTAGTTTATTAATGTTTTAACCAGTTCTCAAAACAGTGCCTCAGTTTTTCACAAAAGATAAACCTCTCATTATCACAATTTAGATATTCAAGGTAAAATAGCTACTTCTAACCACATAACAGTATTATTATTATTATATGGGCTATAAATGGGATTCCAAAGAATATAAAAATGCATAGCTTTCAAGTCACCAGATGAATCAACACCAACCTAGCCCTTGTGTACCTTGATACCTTAACACACAACTCCCTATCCTTGGCCACCACATAGCAACAGTAGTCAAGAACTCCTGTTTTGCCAAATAATAACTAAAGCTATCTCATTCAGGACAAAAGAAGTTATTAAATTTCTATACTCCTTTTCCAATCAATATTTAATTCCCCATTCAATATGCACTTTGTTTTATGTTATTTATTCTTTGTTGACCAGTTTAGTTCTACTAGACTGTTGGCCTCTTTCCAGGAGAGATTTGAGATGGTATTTGTACAAACAGGTAATTTAGTCAGGGCATCAGGGAACTTCCCATAGTCTTTTTTGATAGGTGCTGTGGGATCTTTTGCATCCACCTCATCTACAACCAACTCAAGCAATTCTGACATCAGTTTAATGTCACACCCAGAAGATGACACCCTCATGATTGCAGCATCCCCCCCCCCACAATGCTGTACAGTATTGCAGCAACACCTGGAGAGGGAGTAGAACTCACAATTTTCTTGTCTTCCAGCACCAAAGATGTGTACTACCTGCCATGCCACAGACAGTGCACTAACACTTTACCTATCAAAGCATATCATGTAGATAGAAAGACTTAGTATTCCCTAAATAAAATGATCACCCAACTTAATTTTCTCTGCTACAAGACATACTTTATGGTCTGTCCCCATACCTTGCCTCTTATAGAATCCTACTTGGTGATTTATGCCTATCATTCTTTGCTGTGAAAGACCAAGCCCTCCTTGATTTCCCACACCTCCAATAACATTCAAGCTAAAAATGTAATTCTGTATCAACAAATAAAACGCTATGAATAGACATATTTATTATTCAGTGCTCCTGCAACCTCTGGAATAATTTTACATTGCATTTAATATAGAATGACATCCTCCTTCTTTAAGGCAATCCTCAATGATTAGCTTGGCAGTCATCAGTTCTTCCTGAGACTGATTTGTTTTGCCCTCTGGGCAAGCAGGAGGTGCTATACAGTTGTGGGTATTAGACTGACTATGACTTGTAAATTCTGTTGATGTAAAACTTTTGTTTGGCTTAAGATTCTATGGTCTGATTGGCAACATTTTTAAAGCCAGAGCACCTTCAAACAGGTGACTTGCAGCAAATATGCATCATTTTGGAATCCAGGGGCAAATCATGTACGATAATTTAGAATATACATTCATTTTGATCTTCATTTGTAGCCAAAATTAGTTTCACAAGTATGACCGTGAGAAAATGCATTAATACATAAAACTACATTTTATTTTATTTTTATTTTATGTTTGAATATTACTCCCAAAATCCACTTTTAACTCTAGTTACTCAAGGGTTCATTTGATTCAGTATAAGTACTGCATATTTATGATTGTTGCTGCAGATTAGTAATGGTTTCATATTAAGAAAAGGGGAACCTCCATAACTACTTTACTTCATTTTCTACATCAGGTATGTTTGCATGTGTATGTGTATGTATTGTGTGTACACACAAGCCCTTGTGTAGAAATACTTTTATCCATACCCATATCAGAACTGTATGTCTGCAGCTATAAAGTACTAATTAATGATTAATGACATAAGGTTATTCTGTATTTTCTCTTCAGTGTTCGAGATCTAGCATATGGAAGTGACTATAAAGTTTTTCTACAAATATTGGGTGTGTCATCTTTAGACATAGGATTCACATATAACCAGGTATGTTCTGTAATTTTGCTTAAAATGCTTTTAATATTGTGGTATTGCTGAATTGCACTGAATTCTAAGTACAAAACTGAGCCTGCTCTCTGAAAATGGTAATGCCTTTTAGTATACCACAAGCAGCAAGGAATGTTACGTAGAAGGAGCTAAAGACCAGCAGGTGTGCAGTATATTACTATAGTTAAACAGTACAGTCATAATCATATGTATCCCATCTCTCATTTTAACTGTTCAGTGGTTGTTGCCATATAAAGAATGATAGACCTAATAAGATGGTAGGAAGTGAGTTACTGCTGCTTTATAAAGACCAACTTGTTTTTATCTTACATGAACTCTTGCCAAGTCCCACAGAATATAATCCTAACAATAAATTGTTTAGTCCATCCTGAAACAAGGATAAGAAAAATATTTATAAGTCATGTTTATCCTACGACATGTCATCCTATCAAAAATAGAACTGACCATCATCAGCAACTACAGACCAGTCTTAAATCCAGTTTTTGAGGATTCCTTGCATCTTCATCAGGATGACTGTCAGCTACTTAAACAGCTTTAAGGTCCTAAAGAACACTGATTTGTCTGAAACTCCAGCCTAAGCTTCCATGACTGTATGAACAAAAGATCATTTACAATAAAAATAGGTAAACAATTTACACCTGTTTCCAGAGCTATAGAGGTTTTAGTCCTAACTATGTAGCTTCTGGTTCAGGTTTAACTGCTAGGTGCATGTGACAAAGAATGGAACTGTATGGGAAGATATGAAGCCAGAGTGCCTATTTTGGGAGGATGAATGAAGGACTGTGCTACTACACTGCCTCCTACTTGTGACACAAACATATTCTGCTATCAGAGAGCTCAGAGCCAACATGCCCAACACTAGGAAGCATAGGTGTGAAGGAAAATACATGCAAAGTGTGAGTTAATCCTGCGTTGGTGAACAGTGTATCATGCATTCCAATTCGCATAAGGGATGAGGGATTTGGGGTTGGGACTTTCTAGAAATTCTAGCCATGTAGAAATGAAAGCTGTAATTTCTCCTGGGAAGGAATTTGAGTGATGTTGAAAGCAAAGAGGTTTTGAATCAGTAGATAAATAAAAAAATAAATAAAAAAATGACTTCTCTTCCTCACACACCACATAGTCAATCTTCAAGAATCTGTTTTTAGTACCTCTTGTTTATAGTATTTATGAATGTCTTGCCTAAAATAAAATTCAGTCAAATGCATCCCCAGTATGAACAGATATTTGTATGCAGATGTTCTCCCTGATGACTACTAGAAGTGTTTATTATTCTTCTACCCCAATGTCATAACAATATCATAAACCTTGTATAAACAGGTCTGTATTACTCTGTCAAAAGAACTTTACACTGAACACCTCTCCATTGACACAAAACCATCAAAATTCACTTCCATGAATCGTGGAACTTTTCCCATATCAATGTAACAATTGCCTTGTACCACAGCAGGACACACACTGCACTAAAACAAACCCACCCAAATGGGAGGCCTTGTCTCCACACACCCTGAAACTCTGTATACCAACTTCAAGATCACACTACAGTGGAGAAAATGGAAAAGTTGCAGAGTTGGGCAAATATTTCCTTACCCTGGGAAAAATTCCATGATTCGCAGAAGTGAATTTTGATGGTTTCATGTTGATGAAGAAGTGTTCAACATAAAGGGCTATCAAAGTAATAATATAGACCCATATAAACAATACACCACAAACAATATTCTTTGTTATTCAGGGTAACTAAACTGTGGGGAAGGAAAAACAAGCAGAGCCACAAAAAAAAAAAATCTTTACTATTTGCTTTAAAATCCATTGGATATTAATAGTTTTTAATGTGATTCTGATCATTTTTCCTCCCCACAATTTGGCCAGTTATTAGGCTTTGTTACTTATTGACTTTCATGAAGCATGCTGTTACTTTGGTAGGTTAGAAACTATTCCAAAAAATTGAAAACAAGAAAACTGATAATTGAGCTGCTGTTACAATAAAACAATCCACGACATCTAAAAGTGACAGCATCTAGACCCTTTAGATGGATCACAAAAATCTTTTCATTTCTCCATAGTTTATTTTTCGTTTGTAAACCGGGGTAGAACACTAATCCCAATGAACTGTCTTCAGGTTCATCCTTTGTCAAAGTGTGCATAACAATGACAGAGATTTATACAGTGCTAATAAAATAAACCACAACTAAATTCTCACAACAGTGTACTAACAATGCTGTTGAACTGTGGAACTGAAAAAACAAACAAAAAATAAGTAGATACAGAGTGAAGTAGACATGAAGAACAATTCGACATCCTTCTCTCAGGGCATGATTCAGAGCGACAAGAAGTTCTCCTGGTACATGTTTAATTAGTGAGAGGATGGGATAGAGTGAGGGAAAAAGAAAAAAGTAGAGGAAGGAAGACAAGGGGAGAATATGGAGATGGGTGCTGCAGTAGCGTTGTCGCCTCACAGTAAGACGCTGTCCGGTTCAATTCTCAGCTAGAGCATCTTCTGCGTGAAGACACTCATGAATGGACGTGCCTTCGTTGAAGGTTGTGCGTCAGGGCTGGTAACTTGGCACGTAAAAATCAACTACCAATCATTAGCGGACCGGAGTTCCGCTGTGGCGACCCCTAACTGGGAAAAGCCAAAAGACACAAACAAAGAGACAATGTCATTTTCTAATTTGATGACAGGTGAATGAATCTGCAGATGCTGGTAACTGTAGTTTGCAGACTGATGAGGTTTCAAGTAGAAGTGGCTGCAACTGTAGGTGGGAGCAGAACTTCGTTACCTATGGCTGCTTTTGCTGAAGGTGATAAAAGTGAGAGATTTTCTTAACTCAGAATAGTAGTTTGTTGATTTTTGTTTATGTAATTTAGATATGCTGCTTGAAACTTAGAGCAGGGTCAAGCCAAAGTCAAAGATATTTGTATGAATGCACTGTTTCTCCAGTGACAAATAAACCAGTCAGTTGGAGCTTTGGGGAATATTTGAGGAGTTCCAGAAAAGCATGACTTTGGTTTTAAAGACAGTTAGTCTCAGCTTGTAGTTGTGTAGGCAGCTGCAGAGGGAAGAAGAGTCTTGTTTCACCTGTTTTTAATTTGTACTAGAGATGTTCCTGGTCTGTAAATGACCATATCATCAGTATGCAGAATGACTAGAATTTTACAGAGTTCCAGAAGAGAACTGGTGATTTAGGGAGTTCTGGAATAGAACTGGAGATTTAGGGAGTTCCAGAACAGAAGTGGAGGTTTAGGGAGTTCCAGAATAGCACTGAAGATAAAACATACTCTTCTTGAACTTCCTTGGTTATAAGGGCAGTAAGTGAGGCTTTACACCTAATCTTACCTGAAAGTGCACCAGTGCCCTGCCTGTGTGCTGGTAGTGTCCTCAAGCAGAGCTTTTAATAGAAGGGGGTAGTCAACATTGTCAAATTATTTAGCTAGGCAACAAAGATAGCCCTTGTCATAGGTTCATAGGTAGGTACTAGTTTATCAGCCCTAGGGCCTATACAAGCCCAGCCAAAAAGGTACCCTGGCTTTTGCCACCCAAGAAAATTATTTTCCTGTGCCACTGTCAAGCAGAGCCACAGAGGTGATCCCCGGGGTGAATTTCCTATTTCCCATCCAGTCATCAAGATTTTTCTTGAAGAGTGCTAATGAGGAGCTTTGTTTGATATAGATATGTAGTTTATTCCAGAATATGGGAAGTCTCTGGGACAGGAATCAAGGCCTCTGTCTCTGTTTATGAGTCTTTAGTAAGGGTATAAAGTACAGTCACTGTGTGCCTGCTAGACCGGAAGCTGGACAGAGATTGAAAGAAGATTCTGTATTGGTGTAGATGGTGAGATACTTGGTTGTAAATTAGTTTCTCTAGAATTTTGCTTAAGGAAGGAAGGATAGGATAGTCTAAAGTCCCTAACTGAATGTGTATTGGGATTTGAGAATCTGTGTCACCTTGACTATTTTCCATTGTTTGAGCATGACATTTTGGGTGATGCATAAGTTATAGATGTGTGTAAATGGTAGTCAGATAAAATCTTTGCACAGGTGAATGAATTAGCAGCATAGGCCTTTGGTTCCTCAAATGAGACTTTTTTTGTTCCCTTAATATTTCTTTTCTTAAATTGGTGTTGAAGTAGAAAGGTGGCTAAAAATATAGAGTTTGTTTAGTATGGATGTATGGTGGGGCAGCTGGATTTGGCAGTTTGTAGAGCGGTAATATTTTTTAATGAAGACATTGGCAGTAAAATATCCAGATGTTGTTCTGATGGATTCTTTTAGATAGGGGGTCTTTGGAATATGAGCAGCCTGTAATATTAAACATTTTCAGAATTTGTTCTATTTATACTTTTGGGTGGCTGTAAGGGAGTTTACTTTGTGTCTCCTAGGGGCCATTTTTGCTGTTTCTTACAGTTATGAAATTTTGTTGGGTGCCTTTTGAGTGAAATAGTTTCTAACATTTCCAGGCTTTGTCCCTCAGTTTGTAAAGGACTTCTAGATTTTTGGTGTTGCAGGATGGTGTGAGCAGCCTGGTGACAATAGTTTAATAGGAATTATACTAGGTCAGTGTGACCACGATGGCCCTTACAAGCTTAGCCAAGCTTCCCAGATGTATCCAGCAATTCTTTTTTTATGGTGTCCTAAAGGTTATTGTTAGGGGCATATTTTAATGGTTATATGTAAGTCAGAGCATGGTTTGTCAAGTATTTATAGGCTGCCTCTGCTCATTAGAGACATAGATACCAGAACAGGGGTTGAATTTCCAATTTCCCATCTGCTGGTTCAGTTTAAACTTGAATATGGTCAGGAAAGAATGTAAAAATATTAAAAATGATCTTTAGTATAAATAATTTGTCTAAATTCTGAAATATGCCACTTCAGCTCCTGGGGTTTAAACAATGCATGTAATTGGAGTTGTTTACTTTAATTGGATTATTAGTTTGTTAATGTAATTAATATTTAAGGAGTGTCTTTTTTGGTGTGTGTTTGTGTGTGTATACTCCTCCGTAGGCTTTTCCCAAGGACCAAGAGGTTTTTACAAATATATTTTGTGCGTCAGTCACTGTTTGTTGTTTTTACATTTCTTGGTTCTTGCCTTTGTGTTATAATGATTAGAGAAGAGCTCTGCTTCATCAGGATGAGAAACCAATACCAGAGAATGTTTTTTTTCTGAGACATGTGGCTGTCCCTCCAACAAATCCTATTTATGTCACAGGCAATGTTTAAGTCTCTGGATCAGACAGTTCTAATGCTGTTTGTTTTGCGAATATTCAAAAGTTCCATCAAAGTGGAATCCAAGGATGCCTTGTATGACAGGCATAGATTGTCCTTCAACACTGTGTAGGAGACAGAGTATATGGATATGGCTTTGAGTCAGTCCTTATGAGGCATATTGTTTACACCCTGCATTCTTTTTGTGAGGAACCTCTGTGGATGTCCCATTTGTTGCATGTGCCTGGTCAGGATATACCAAAGGGGGCGTTGCACTCAATGATGGGTCTTATGATGGCTGTATACAACAGAATGATGGCTTTCTTGCACCTGGATGCCATAACCTTGTTTATAAGTTGAGGAACATAACATGATTTCCTTACTGCCTTAGAAACATGTTGGTTGAAAGCCAGGTTACTGTCTATATTCATCCCCAAGTCCCTGACTACTGTGTCTACTCATAGGGGTCTGTTGCCAGTTAGGTACTTTCCTGGGGCAGCCAGCTTTCCAAATGGTACTAGCATACATTTCTTGGTATTTAGTTTTAAACCATGGTACCATGGTTCTGACACCAGCTATTTATCTGTGTTAGTCCTTCCTGGAGGATGTCAGTATCTTGGGGAGATTCTAGGACTGCTCATGGTTTGCAATCATCTGCAAACTTGGTCAGCCAGAGAGTCTTAATGTTGGCAGTGATGTCTGAGAAGTAGATTCCAAAAAGGAGTGCACCCATCACAGAACCCTGAGGGACTCTGCTAGTGATGGATCTTTTAGTGCTGGTGAACACCTCTAATTTAACTTCTTGGGTCCTATCTGATAGCCAGTTGGCTATACAGCAATGGGGTTTATGCTTAATTGTTTGAGTTTTTTTTACAATACCTAAGTGGGATACTGTGTAAAGTGCCTTGTACAGATCAAGGTAGGCAGTGTGTGCACAGTTTTGCCCCATCCATTGCCTTGACAACCTTCTCAGAATAGTCTACTAGGTTGATTAGGCATGATCTTCCCTTGATGAAACCAAACTGAGTTGGATCCAGTGTCTGAAGGTTTCCCATGTCATTATTTGTTATTATTTTGATCATAATTCTTCCGTTGGCTTTGCATAGGAGACTAGTCAGACTTATGGGTCTGTAATTTCTGGGAACTATAGATGGGCTGCCCTTGTGCAGAGGAATGACTGTTGCAGTTCTTCATTTGTGCAGCATGAGGGCTGACTGGAGGCTATAGTTGAAAATTGACTTCAGTAGTCTTGATAGGTCATGTTTCATTATTATTTATTTATTTACTGACATTTCATTACCAGGAAAGTCAGGCCATTTTCAGCAAAGGCCCATGGAGAAAAGCTCCAGAGAATTACAAAAGCAAAAAATACTTTTGCAATCTTCAAAAATAATACAAAACCATCTGTAGTCAAGATAATTATACTAAGTTAGAAATAAATGTGAAAACATTGAGAGAGTAGATACAACTTGTATGATAATAAATTAATATTTAGAGAAAATGTTGCCAGTTTGTAGGCAAATTAAAGGTAACTTTGTACTAGACAAACAGGAATTGTGATACAGAGAGAGAGAGAGAGAGAGAGAAATAGGGTTATGGCATATTTAGGAAGAGAGCCAGGGGAGAGAAACTGAATTAAGGAAGTGAGTGAAGAAGGAAGACAAAGGAGATATAAGGTATACAGAGGTATTTGTTCATATTTACAGATATAGTTTAGCCTGGAGTTGAGCAAGAACAAACTGATTTGGCTAGGAAGTCTTTCAGAATGGTTTTATAGGACATGAGGGCAGGTATTGACCTGATGGGTACAGGTAAAGAGTTCCAGGCCTTAGCAACATGGTATGTGTACAAGCCATGACCAGCAGATTTTATAGGTTTCTGAACAGAAAGGAGTTTTTAGCCATTGGATTGTAATGACCAATTAGGAACTTAGTTGTCTAGAATGGTATTTAGTGCTTGACCAATGAGATGGATGTTGGATAATTTTATAATTATTAATTATAGTAAGAAGCTGTGTATATGTTAGTTGATGGGATAGATCAAACTAGTTTGGGATTTTTAGTGCTAAGCAGTGGTGGGTTCTGAAGGGGTACTTTCTGCAAATTTTACCACTTTATTGTAGAATTGTTCAAGTTTTGATTTTTGTGATGCCTGGAGGTTAGTATCGATGGGAATGCCATAAAGTAGTGAGGGGGTGAGGTAAGTAGTGGCAAGTGTACTTTTAGTTGCTTTGGTGTATTTGCAGTAGGTTCTCTTTGCCACCGTTATGCCCAGTGCTATGTGATGTCAACGCTGGAGACCTCAGATTATCTGACTACACTTACCATCTCATGACCTCCTTGACAGCAGCATTATGGACTGGTATCATATTGACACAACACTATTCAGCAAAGTGTGGAAATGTGTTGGCCTCATCTGGAGGCCTAAGGCAGTCATGGAGTCCCTATCCTAGTAGATACAAAATATGAGTGACTTTATGTATATTAACTTCTGGGACCTTTCAACAACCTACTGGAGACACAGCTGGGGTATCTCAGGCATCTACATGGACAGTAAGTACTCTGTCAATTTCTTTATGCTGTGTCCAGTATGTGTGTGGGGGGTGCAGCATATATGGTTTCCATGTACTCTAGAGGAGAGAGCCAACCCTATGAGGGAGTTCTATGATATAACCTATTCCCTGATGCACGGAGGGCCATAGAGTGCACTCACATTGAATAAAGGCCTCACCTGGTGAACTGAGAAGGAGGTACATGAACCACAAATGGCATCCCTCCATCAAATGTCAGGTAGTCTATATTGCACAGGATATTATCTGCTATGTATGTGCAGGCATCCCAGGCAGTTTTCCTGACTTGTACTTATGCAACACATGAGACCTTTACCAACATTTTTTGAGGAGTGACTTCCCACAGAGGCATGTTGTTGATGATGCAGGATATGCCTTGGAGCCCTGTCTTATGACACCCATCAGATATTCACACAATCAAACAGACCAGGAATACAACTTTGCACTATTGCAAACCAGACACATTAAACAGTGCATTATTCTGTGCAGTTGAAGGTATTCTTTTACTGTCTGGATTCATCCAGTGGTGCTCTGCAGTTTGACCTTGCCACACGTGCTAAAATACTGACTGTGTGTGAAATGTTAGACAATATTATACTTAGGAAGTACTTAGAGCAGACTGAGTTCTTGCAATGCCAGCAGTTGCCAGCACAACAGGCAGTGGAAACTAAGACAGATGGGAAGTCAGAGGAGAAGCTAGCAACAGGGGTTGATAATTCCTGACAGAAACAGGAACAGTATGCCATAGCATTATCAAAGTGGCAGCAGATTGTAGTGGCATTGCTAGGGAGGGGTGTGAGGGGCAACAGCCCCAGACACAAAGTGTTGGGGGGGCATGATCTGCTGATCCTTATTACTCTTTAATGTAATACCAGCTTTTGAAAGCCAGTATTGAATTTGTGGTCAATCTGAGTGCTGTAGTGCTCCATGTGTACTCTAAACTATAGCAACTGCTTGCTACATTGTAGAAATCATTTTCTATAGTTTAAAAGTAATATATATATTTTTTCTTAAAACTGAGTGCTGTACCACTCTGTACAGGCAGGGTATAAACTGTAGCATCTGTTTACTGCATTTGTAGCCTGCACTTTGTTAAAGTTTAAAACCAAATATATATATATATCTTTTTAACTAAAACATGAGCACTGCAGTACTCCATGCACATACGGTATACACTGTAGCAACTGTTTTCTACATTTGTAGCAAACAGTTTGCTACAGTTTCAAAGAAGAAATGTTTTTCATAGTTTATAAAATTTGTTAAAGGAAGGTTGATGCCAGGGCACAGAAATGGAACCTGAATGGCTGGGGCTGGAGGGAGGTGGAGTGTATTATGCATCTGGCTACATAGTTGGTATGCTAGAGAAGGAATGCCCACTTTTCTTTTCTTTTTTGATGGCAAGGGGGTGGTGTGTAGAACAGCTTTTTACAGAGAAGTGCTTTTTTCTTTGCACTTCACTTGGAGAGCTGAGGTGGTGGGGTGCTGGTTCATAGCACTGGCCCAGGGTGCTATCCGAACCAGCTACACTTCTGGCAGATTACACATTGTTTTACAACATAACTGTACAAGAGTTAAGCAATTACACTAAAGTAATAATGATGCATGCAAAAACAACACTAGGCTGTGCTTAGCTGTGTTCAAGCTGCCCATGCTGTGCATGAGACACAGAAAACCTAAGTAAAAATATACAAAGTGTAGGACAGTTATCATATGCACAGATGGAGAAGGGAGTACAGGACGGCATGTCTTTCATAGGGAAATGTGTGAGTGTGAGTGATAAGATATATAAAAGAAAAAGTGCTTTTAAGGGAAGTGTCAGAACTGGTACTGGGGGAGGGGTTAAAGTCAAGAAGGGCTGGGATCCATGTATGCTTTGTGCTGAGGGCTGTGTTAGTATGTGTGCGTCTGCAGGAACACAGCCTCAGCAGTTAGTACATCACTGTGGGTAGGCCTGCTGAATAAGCCTAGAGTATGCATGACATAGAGTTTGATATCCAGTGCATGTCCTAGCCCACAAGAGCTATTTTTGCCAGGAGTTGCACTGACAGTGCCATAACCTTGGCTAGATGCTGGTATGCTACATACCTCTCAACTGTACACATTTTCGCAGAATGTTCACATTTTTACTTTATATTTTTGGTCTGTTCCTCATAAAAACTGTTTTTTTTTTTTTTTACAAAACGCCAGAATGATTTAAGGATTAAAATGTATTTATTTGTTTGCTTATTTATTTATTTATTTATGTTATATTTGTTGACCGGGTTTGTCCGACTGGGCTACAAATGCCCATTTTCAGTGGAGGACCAAGGAGAAAAGCTCCAACAAAAAATAGAAATTTTACATATTAAGTACATATAGAAATATATTCATCAGTACCACCGATTACTGCATTACAGTGCCACGCATTCCATTCATCAGTACCACAGATTATTGCAATTACAGTGTCATACATTAAACTGTGGCAAGTGAAATACATATAAATACATTCAGAGGGATACATTCATAATTACACATTATATACATAATAGTGCAAAAGTTACATAGCTGAAATATTTTACTAGTTATGTTTGTACAATGATATACCAAGAGGAGAAGATAAAGTAGTAGGTTTGTTTATTGAAGGGAAAGAAGAGAGAACAGAAGTAGAAGGTTATAGGGGAGTGTTTACTGGGATAATTACATTGGCAAGTCCATTTTTCATGAAGGTATCTTTGTAGTGGTTTTGAATTGATTGGCTTGTTCAAGGGATCTTATATCTAGTGGTAGGCTATTCTAGGCCTTGGAAGTGTTAAAGCTATAGACTAGGTGACCCATTTTGGTCCTTGGTTTGTAGATTTTTAGTAGGACTTGTTCAGAACTGCGGAGTAATCTAGTGGGAAGGTAATGAGAGATTAGAGATGAGATAGTTGGACAGAAAGAGGATTTGTAGAGAATGGAATGAATAATCTGAAACTGATTATACTGAACCAGGTTAGGTAATTCTAGCCAATTTAGCTCTTTTAGTGAGAGACAGTGATGGGATTTGTAAGAATTTTGGGCAGCAAATTTGGCAATCTTATTATAAGTTGTTTCTAACTTGTTTACTAGTCCAGTGTTGAGGCTGGTGAGAATTTGGGAGCTATAAAGTAAAGTGGGTAAGAGGTAGGCATTTGAAAGGGTTAGTTTTGCTGATTTGGTAAGATATTTGTTTCTATAGAGGAGACCTAGCTTGAGGTGTGTTTTTTTGGATACAATTATTGACATGTAAGTCAAAGGTTAGTCTATCATCAATAGTAACACCTAAGAGTTTTGCACTGGTGTCCACCTGTATTTGAGTATTATTTTGTAACAGTATGGAGAAGGAAGACTTTATGTGGTTAAGGTTTTTAGGGAGAAAGAGTAGTAATTTGGTTTTCTTTGGATTAAGGATAAGTTGGTTTTCAAATAGCCAGTTTTCTACAGAGTTAAAAGAGGACTGTGTGTCTGATTTTAGTTGAGCTGGTGATTCGGCAATAGTGATAAGTGTAGAATCATCTGCATATTGTATCAGTGAGGATCCAGGACAGGAAGAGTAGAGAAGGTTGGTAAAGATGTTAAAAAGAAGGGGCCCAAGGATGGAGCCTTGTGGAACACCCGTTTTAACAGGAAGAAGAGGGGAGAAAGCTGAGTGCCATTTGACTGATTGGAGTCTATCAGAGAGATAGCTGTTAAACCAAGATATGGTGGCTGGAGAGAAGTGTAAGTTTGCTAGTTTAAGAAGAAGAAGTTTATGAGAGACTGTATCAAAGGCTTTAGAGAGGTCAATGAAGAGACAGGAAATAAGTTTGTTACTGTCTCTAGCTAGAGATACAGAGTTTAGGAAAGGCAGGAGAGCTGTTGTAGTACTATGCATGGGATGAAAGCCATGTTGGATAGGTGTAAGTAGATTTTCTTGCAGAAGGTAGTGTAAGACTTGATTGTGTATACATTTTTCCAGAATTTTGGAGTGGAAATCACTAGATAATGACATGCATTTGAGTTTCAGACTTCATATCCTTCAGGAAATGCATTCTAACACAAATCCTGTTATTCTAGCAACTTTCTAAGTTTATAAGAGCAATATTTAAAATGTGTCCCTAGTTTTGGGCCTTTGTCCCCCCATTATGAGAGGCTTTGTCCAGATTTCTTGCTCTAAGAGGTTAAGAGGTATGGTATACTATTATGAGCTTGACTGATGTCTGCTAGGAGATGTGCCAGGATGACAATAGCCATAACCACAAGGATGAAATCTCCTAGAGATGACACCTCTACAATAGATGTTGCTGTGGAAGTGCTTGCGGGTTTTCACATGTCCATGACCGTGATAGCTCACATCTGCAGATGGGGCAGATGACCAAATGTGAGGATGGCCCTTGCCCCTGACAGATGAACCTGAGAAAGCATGGTGTGGGCCAGTGTGTGATTCAGCCTATCCATGGATTCACACATTCAAGTCATTCAGTCCATAGGACAGCATACAGACCCTGGATCATCCTCGCTATCTCTGCCATGGCTGTGGTGGTACTAGCCTGTCTCGCCATGATGGTCCTACACATATATGTTGGGTTGCAGCCACTGACAATACAACCTCGGGGAGAGGGTGGTAGCCATGTTACCTATAAGCACCATTATCAATCGCTCTGTGTTGATCTCCATACCCATGAGTGGTAGCTGTAGACTCGGACATCTGCCAGAAGGAGAGCACTTCCCCATAAATGGTGTCCTGAAAAACCTGTTCTCTGTAAGATGTTTGTGTAGCCCAGGAATCCACAGGAAAACAGACAGTGTCCATTGCCTTTGCAGGGGATTTGTTGGGTCACACTCTCTGTATCCAAGACACACACTGCACCACCTGACTGTGTCAGCTCATCTATGACATCATTATCAGAGGCTAAAGATCCTTCAACATCAGACAGCGGTAGTTTCACAGTGCTGTTACCGGATAATGATTCACCTGTGAATACACCAATGCAAACAATATCCAGTGCAAGTATGACCTGGCACCACAACTACTCATGCAATTGATATCTTTACAACCATTAACATGATAGAAACTGATATCCCAAGCTATACCTTATGTAGGTGGTCATGCCTGTTGGATCCCTGATGTACCCTGTATACTGTGACTTAGGAAAATGTACTGAAGTCTGTAGTGACTAAGAGATAGAGGGAACTTGCAGCTATTGATACAATGAAATAGGACTGCATACCTGTGGCATTCACAGTGGAAACTCTCAGGGCTGTTCAGCTTCACCAAAACATCCAGCACCATAATGTTGGTCTCTGTGGAGGTTATACTGCCTTTAACAGAGGCCAAAAACTCCTCCATCTCCATAATAGGTGGCTTAGTCAATGGTCTGCCTCCTGTTGGTTCTGTTCCCATGCCACATCTTCTTCTCTGTGGGTGACTACATGGATCAAATCTGTGGCCCAGTGGTGGACCGGTTCATAACCACAGTCCTGACCACATAATGCACTCACATTGCTGGCACTGTAGGGTCGGTCAGATGCATGCACATCAAAGATGTGACAGCCATGGAGATGGAGGACCACATCATTTTTACCATCTGAGAAATTGCTTCTACTGTGGATGTGGATTACACAGCAGATGCAACATTATTTTCTTTGTGCTCTGTTTTTCAGGCATTGCTCTGTTTGTCCAGAAAACATTAGAATTAACAGCCTTGTTCCTGCATTGGCCTTACAAATTCTTGCCATATAGTATGCTATATTTGTGCCTGAGAGTTAGATGTCTGTATCCACAATATTTAAGTAAATGTTAGGCAAGTAGGTATACTGAGCACATATTGCCCACAAACGAATTACACATGACCATTACAAGTGTCACGGTTACAAGAACTTTGGCTATTGACATACGTGCAAGGCGCACAGCACTAAAAGCCTTCTGAATAGTCAATATGATCTCATCTAGCTTAAAAGTCCCGCTGGCTACTACATCCAGTGCACTCAGAATCTCCGACTTTGGCTATTGACATACGTGCAAGGCGCACAGCACTAAAAGCCTTCTGAATAGTCAATATGATCTCATCTAGCTTAAAAGTCCCACTGGCTACTATATCCAGTGCACTTAGAATCTCTGACTTTGGCTATTGACATACGTACAAGGCACACAGCACTAAAAGTCTTCTGAATAGTCAATATGATCTCATCAAGCTTAAAAGTCCCGCTGGCTACTACATCCAGTGCACTTAGAATCTCTGACTTTGGCTATTGACATACGTGCAAGGCACACAGCACTAAAAGCCTTCCGAATAGTCAATATGATCTCATCTAGCTTAAAAGTCCCGCTGGCTACTACATCCAGTGCACTTAGAATCTCCTCCTGAAGACACTTTGGCCAACGCATTTAATAATACTGACAGACTCACATCCTGTATTTGGCAGTAGGGTAAAGAGCAGTCAAAAACAGCTGTTGTACAATGGCAGGGATTTGGAAAAGTAGAACTTATCTTACCTTATTTTATATAAGCATATATCTTAGAAAAAAAACTCTCGTCAAAAATCACCTTTAGCAAGAATCAAATGCTTGCATCACAGTTTTCTTCCTTTGTGCAATGAGGTGCTTTTCTTCTTGCCACACATATATTGTGTTGATTCATCCTTCTGGGCATGTGGATTATGCTAATTCGAGGTCAGTTCATTATTGTTTATAAATTGTACAATTTGTGTGATGAACACAATGTCATGCACGTACCTGAACCCTTGTGGGCAGTTCCATGCACATACAGTTAGCCTAAGACTTTAGAGGAAGCAGTCATGCCATAGTTAATCATCTGTGGATGCAGTCACTGTAGAGCATGTATTCTCAGCAGCATAAAGAGGGATGCTGGACTGCCAAGTTTCACTCCTTAAAGTGCCATTGGAGCCATAATATTACCCATATATATTTCTTTTGTGTTTGACATTCACTGTGGAAATGAGGTACCTGTAGATGCCCATCATTGCGTTGAAAATTGGGCATGCAAAAGTGTTCTTTTTTTGGCAAGAATTGTCTGACATTTTTCTCAGAGATTCCTCAAGGTAAGACAGCATGGTTGGAGAAGGAGAGGGTAGTGCTCCTTTTACAGCACAAAGGTGGTATGAGGAAGACTCCATGGTGTGCTCAACTATAGAGTCAAAGTGTATTATGCACATACAGGTATATTTGGAAATGCCTGTATTTAATGTTAGTTATGTGCATTACAGAAGAACATATGGGGATGGCACCCTGTGCTGTAATACATGATGCATACAAAGGTTTATTTGGGGTAGTTTTCTTACAGTGATAGAAATGCTCATTATGCCTACATATATAGGTACATTTGGGGAATATTAGAGAATGTTCACACGCTTAGCCATAGTGTCAACATCATGCACTGTTCTTTCATCATAGAACCACTGTATATGTAGCAATGGGTATAGGAAAATGCATACACACACACACAAATGCACTTCATATATCTGTGTACGTGAATGCAAAGGTTTTTCTTTAAGATCCAGACATCATTAGATAACAATTTATTTTAATATAATAAATAAATAAACAGTTAACATTTATTCATAAACTGAATTAGTTAGAATGTAAAACTCAGTGCTCTTTGAAAGTGTGTCATTCTGTCATTCCTCTCCTGCAAAACCTTATACTAAAAAAATGCTTCTCCAATTGGAATTATTACTAACCAGGCCAATTATAATGATAACAGGAAGCCAATAATAGCAAATACAGTCATTAATGATAAATTACATAACAGATAACCAGTGGCTACAAAAGTGCACCAAACAAAGAATAGAATAGTTAATCTTGTCATGCAGTGACCAAATATTCTTCTCATATAGTGGCCTAATATTTTAGTTACAATAATGCCTCAGGGGTTCTTCACCAGGATAGTAAGAAGATCAAAGGGGTCACATTACCATAATTTTCATCTGTGAAAACTAAAAGCTGTGGATTACTATTTCATTAGTCAGGTTACTATGAGGCCCAGGTCCTGTACACTCCAGTATGCATTTAGTCATACACAGATTCTTTCTTGAGCTGGACTCTGCTGCAGATGCCCCATCTTTATGTGCATGTGGCCACCATCTGTAGTGGGGCTATTACCTAGTTTAAGCTATGTTTCAGAGGCCCAGTGGAACTTTAGTTATGGCTTTGCCACCACTGCATCCTGTGGCACACTGACACCAACACAGGAGCAAGGCTGTGTATGCCATATTTCATATGCATAAACCAGAAGTGGGCATGTTACATTTACCCCCTGAAAGCAGAGAATACATTATAAAAATAATATGGCTTCATTTTGTAGTTATTACATTGTGCCTGCTGATCTTTGTCTTGGCATATGGCTACTAGACATTTAATGATAACACCCAACATGGATAGAGGTGTAGCAGTATTATACATTTTAGTGTTTATTATGTTGATTGAGTATTTACCAACTGACTCACTTTGCATTCTTATGGCTCAGACAGACAAGCACATTGCTTCCCATTGGTCTATTTCTCTCTAAGCATATTTCTGTTTACTTGTCTAGATCTCCGCTATAGTGCACATCTGCCATGATTGCCCAGTATTCCATTTTAGGCTAGGCTGCACTGTCATAGTTCCAATATCATTCAACCTCTGTAGCTTGTTCTCATGAAGGTGTGGTTGAAAAGAGCTGATGTGACCATTGTGTGTATCATCTTATTGTGATACATAAAGAATATGTAGCCGTGGTACATGCCTTTTTTGACTGATACTGCAGAGTCCCATAACTGCAGAATCCCACCTACATCATCCATGCAGCAGAAGTGCAAGCAAAAAGTTGCTCAGCTATATTCTGAGCCTGTTGTTTTATTTGTCTGAGACTGGTACAGCTCTACTGCTTTTAATAAAGTTTAGTGAACCAATATCTTACCTTGCCATTGATGCCAACAGAATGATCTTTTAGAAAACATTTAACATAGTGTTCAATTCATTTAATGCTCCATATCAAATAGTGCTCATAGTTCATTTAATGATCATATCAACCTTTGAGCCATATCCAAAAACTGGCTCAGAACATTATCATTCCCTGGCACCATTGACAATAAATGTATCGAGGTTGCATGCTTTACAAATCAGGGTTGCCACAAATTGCATATTCAATAAAAATCACAGAGACCTCAGATGGATTAAATAGCCGCAGCCATGTGTTTATTGCCATTTACTCAAATAGAAGCCAATTGTTATGAGATGTGTGCAAGGGAGGCCATTTTATTTCCTTCATAGCATTCCCCTCAACCTACAGGACAACAGACAGCACAAAGATATCCAGCCCTTTTGATTCAACATACCTACATCATAACAGCT
The DNA here is from genome assembly GCF_019279795.1 of Protopterus annectens. Taxonomy (NCBI): domain Eukaryota; kingdom Metazoa; phylum Chordata; order Ceratodontiformes; family Protopteridae; genus Protopterus; species Protopterus annectens. Next base: position 526,875,101 of record NC_056737.1, read on the forward strand.
TTTTCATTTCACAATTCATCACAATTCCTCTGGGCCGCCTTACAATCTGCCAAGGAGTCGTTGCCGGGCTGGTAAGTCCCCTGGCAACAATCCCTTGGAGCTGTCTGGCCTGTGGAAGGTCCAGCTGAGGAGTCCTGTGACCTCCCCTCCCCCACCTACCTTGGTCTCCCTTACCTTTCCTGTCTTCTGCTTACATGACTGCGACAATCTAGTCTAACCTGTCTATCTTACCCGGAGGAGAAGGCAAAAACCTGAAAAACCCATTGGGCAAAAACAAGAAATTCCTTCACAACCTCTAGTGCCATCACCTTTGTAGGACACTTTGTTCCTTAAGTACCTTACCTGATCCTAAACTAACTGACAAATACACCCCTGCTTTTATGAGGGGGTGGATAGGGTGGGACAAGCTGCCAAGGTAGAGGTTGAAAAGAATAATTTCCTTTGTTCCCAGCTTTTTCAATCCTTCCCCTGGACAGCCCAGCCCATCTCAGCCCTCCTACCTATCCTGACCCTACCTGTTCTCCATCCTCCCCCACTGAAACCTGAGTCTGAGCTGACCTGCCTCAGACAAATGACAGCTTGCTGCAATTGGCTTGCCAGCCATTGTTGTCTGAGATTGGTACAGCTCTACCTGCTTTTAATAAAGTTTAGTGAACCGATATCTTACCTTGCCACTGATGCCAACAGCATTAGATGCCAACAGTTTTAGAAAACATTTAACATAGTGCTCTATTAATTTAATGCTCCATATCAAATGGTGTTCATAGTTCATTTAATGATCCATATCAACCTTTGAGCCACATCCAAAAACTGGCTCAGAACATTATCATTCCTTGACACCGTTGACAATAAATGTATCAAAGTTGCATGTTTTACAAATCAAGGTTGCCACAAGCTGCATATTCAATAAAAAACACATAGACCTCAGATGGATTAAATGGCCGCAGCCATGTGTTTTATTGCCATTTACTCAAATAGAAGCCAATTATTATGAGATGTGCGCAAGGCAGGAATGTCAGGGAGGCCATTTTATTTCTTTCATAGCATTCCCCTAAACCTACAGGACAACAGACAGCACAAAGATATCCAGCCCTTCTGATTCATTATACCCACATCATAACAGCTTTTTCATTTCACAATTTATCACAATTCCTCTGGGCCGCCTTACAATCTGCCAAGGAGCCGTTGGCAGGCTGGTAAGTCCCCTGGCAACAATCCCTTGGAGCTGTCTGGACTGTGGAAGGTCCAGCTGAAGAGTCTTTTGACCCCTTTCCTGTCTTCTGCCACAGAAGGGAGGAATATTCCTGCCTTCCGCCAGCACATCTCAACCTATCCTAAGTGAATGCCCTTCAAAGCTAAACCAGCTTGCAATTCCTTATAAAAACATCCCCAAACCTTCTTCAGATAAATGAACCCCATCTTCATCATACCTGTCTGGCCACCAGACCTGAATGCCAGGGTGAGGAATGTACAACCTGTTAATGTCCCTTAGCACCTTATCCATAGAATTATTAATTCTCCTTCTCATTCTCTCCACAGCTTTAATGGACCTAGCCCCCCTCCATTTCTTTCTCTGTACCACTTCTGACCAGCAGATAATAGCTTGTGGCCAGCATTCATGCATGCAATATACCTCTTGTACCATCAAACCAATTAGCTCTTTTATTGGATGCTGACAAATATCATTACCCCCTAGGTGCAATAAAATGGCAGTAGGAGATTTATTGCTTCTTGCAGCTTGCTGTAGTACTGCCCTGAGATGGTGCCACTGCATTCCTGATACCCCAAACCAAATTGCTTTGCAAGAAGCTAATTTTCCTCCTTGGAAGGAGACACTCCACCTGCCTGGACAAAGCGATGGAGTCTCTGAATGAAAGAATGACCCACTACCCAGATGTATTCCTGATCCAAAGATGTGAGAGCTGAAATATAAAGGACAAGAGTTAAAGCCATTTACACCTTACATAGCCTTTGTAAGCAATGGACTGCCACCTGCCCATCTTCATAATGTCGGTCTGTGAAGCTCCCATTGCATGTGCAAATGAGGCTGCACCTATTCGAAAGGAATGTAATGTATATTTATCTGAGTCTAGGCCACTCAACTTGATTGATCCTTTAAAACTGCTCTCACCTGATACTGTGTCAGAGGTTCACCTTGTTGATGACAAAAGAATGGACCATCTTACCTACCCCTATACTTGCGGTACTCTAGTAGCACTTTAGTCAAGTCCCATTCCAAACTCTTTGAGGTAACCACTCTTACCCACTGACCTTTGCCTTCTTTATCCGTTTTGGATTTAGTCACATAAACCCAAGTGTCCTCCCCCAGCAAATGTACATGTGCCACTGGTAAAACTGTCCTTTGACCTTTCTTCTTGTTTGGTTGAAGTTTTGCGACTCAAGGGCCTTTACAGTGCCCCAAAATTACAAAGGTTTTACTAAGGCTTTAAAGCATTCCTCCCAAGAAGTGTAAGTGAAATGCTATAAAACTTCCCCCTTTTTCCTTTGTAAGCGTTATCTGATGTGTTCAAAACCTAATTACACTTCAGGAAGTGGGGATGAGAAAAACCTTCTGCTTGCAGCAAATACAAGCTAGTTTTTCTTCTCTTGCAAACTTTACAGCTATGGGTTAAGATTTTAGCTTGAATTAGCAGCTAAAATGAAACTTTTTGCCCATTTACAAATAATTCTGCTTTCTCAAACAGGAAAATGCTTTAAATATGTTTTCTGTTCCACCAAACCACTTTGCAGTGATAACTAAAAACCCAACTAAATATTACCAGCAATTTAAAGCTTTGACTTCATATGACATATTTCAGCTTTTCCTGAAGAAATTCTGTGCACTGACCCATTACCTCCCCCCACCTTTCTGTCTGTACACTACAGTCACAGTAGTTAACCACTCATAGCACCACTATTGTTTACTAGATTGCTAAGAAAAACAATTTCAGCTATTGCTAATACCTTTTGCATCTCATCCCTAAACCCCAGGCCACACTTAGGCATGTGTGCCTTTGCTTCATGCCTTAAGTGAGCCTTAATCCCATAGTAAACCCTACTTGAAGTATTAATTTAAACATATTCTGTCATTTAAATTTAGTCTGATACCTTCAAGTACATATTTTATTTTACCCTCTAGCCTGTTTGTAACCTGATCTCCAGACATTTCAAAAATCTAACTGATTTGAGTTACAAAATTACACAAACAAGCCATTACATCAAATAGTAATTTAAGCAATCTGCCTACATGTTCTTAAACCAAAGTGTCTTTAAACATCAACAATAAAATAATTAGCCTTTTCTCTGATACAAAATCAGTGTCCCATGTAAATAAAATAGTTTAAGGCAAACTTCCCTTGTGTGCCCTCAACTATTTCTGATCCTCTCCAGATGCTCTGCCTGTGGCTATTTTCCAGCCTCAGCTCCCCAGGCCCTGAAATGTGGCTACCTATAGGCCTCAGTTCACAGGCCTGGCCACAAGTGGCTACCTGCACACTTCAGTTTCCAGACCTTGCCATGTGGCTAACTGCAGGCCTCAGTTCCCAGGCCCTGCCATGTGGCTAATTGCATGCCTCAGTTCCTAGGCCCTGCCATGTGGCTAACTGCAGGCTTTCCTTTAAAAGTGCAACACAGTACAGTATCAGGAAACCATCTACATACAGTGGGAGAAGAACCCACAGCCAACTGCTTCAAAAACAAGTATTCTACTTGTGCTGCTAACAGCCTCAGCTCACAAGCCCGGTCTTAGGTCACAAGCCCTGCCATGTGGCTAACTGCAGGCCTCAGCTCACAGGTCCTGTAATGCGGCTAACCACTGGCTTCCTCTTAAAAGTGCAGCCTAGTACAGTACAGTATCAGCAAACCAACTACCTACTATGGGAGCAGAACACACAGCCTTCTGCATCAAAAACAAGTATTCTACTTGTGCGCAGCCCACCTCAGCCCTCCTACCTTTCCTGACCCTACCTGTTCTCCACCCCCCCCACTGAAACCTGAGTCCGAGCTGACCTGCCTCAGACAAATGACAGCTTGCTGCAATTGGCTTGCCAGCCGTTGTTCCAATTGCATGCTTCTACCAGCATAAGACTCTCTTCGTCAGTGTAAACCTCCATTCTTGTGTTGGGGGTGCTGCACAACCCAGCAGGTGCCCTTGTCTTATAATGCCTGCTTGAAAGGACAGACCATACCTTTTAACTTCTTAGGGTAAGAAATCTGGACAAAGCCATGAATAATTGGGGGACAAAGATTCAAGAAATGGACAATTTTTAAATATTGATCTTACAAACTTAGAAATATGATAGAATAATAGGTTTTGCATTAGCATACATTTAATGAAGGGTATGGAGTCTGAATCTGAAATGTCTTTCATTATTTTCTGACTTCAGTCCTCAATGATTTGCCAGAAATTGGAAATTTTATTAGAAACAGGCCAAAAATGTGAGGCAGACATCTGGACAGTCTGGAAAAAAAATCTGTACAGTTGAGAGGTATGGGTCAGACCCATTCTATATTTGTGTGATGGTTATTGCTGGGATGTTTTTTCCACACATTCTTGGCACTGCAATGGTAGTCTCATATCACCTGCACATTGAAGGAATGGATGCTCATCAGTTGATACAGACAGTAATTTTCTTGGTGTTAGGCGCACAAATTGCCCCACTGCTGCAATCAGTGGCACTGATGATGCTGGTTTGGCCTGTGATATGATGTAAAATATTCATCACTGCTGTAGGCTCTACTTGATTACGAGGCATGTTAATGTATAACCATGCAGGTAAAAAACTCCTGGAGGATTCTGTGGCATCCCTACACTCCATTGAGGTAATTGTGTCAAGTGGCAAAGTCGTCAACTTTTTAAAGTCGTGGTTCCTTTTAGCACAATTATTTGGATTGTGCAAGCTTTGAGTTTTTTTCATGTTTATCCACTATTATGTGATTGGTATACATAAGAAGTTAGGGGAGTATGGTGCCAAGCCCACCACTTGGGGGTATTATATTGGGGGGGTAATGTTTTTGAGTTATACTTTTTGATGTTGATAAATTGATCGTGTAACTGGTTCTTGAGTATACCATCTAAGTATAGTGAACTAGATTCTGTTTGCAAAGGGATGATAGTTACCTGTACTATTCACATCAGGTCTCTGAAATTTGTGTGTGTCAAGCATTCTTGTTGTTCTTTTATTTTTTGTTTTTTGTCAGTATTGGTTGGCCACAGGTGCTCTGATCTTCCATATCATGGCCAAGTTTACATAAATGAACAGGGTTAGTATCATCCATATGAAAATGTCCGGTTGTTTGTTGGTTTATTTCCTAAGCTGATATATTAGATTTTTAAGCATTCAGACTAATGGGATAGAAACTTGATTGCTGTAACTCCAGGTTGATATTTTCTACCTCCTGTATATGTATCAATATTATTTTTGAAGTTGCTAATATCTGACTTCTTCTAATTCTAAGGGTGAACTTATTCTATATTATTGAATGATGCCAATGTCACATTTTCCTTATTGTTACTGATATTTATTTGTAGCCTTGCGTTCTTTGCCTGATCTGGTGTACGTTTCCTCAGCTATGGATTCAATGCATTAGACTTTTATTTATAGCTTGATCTGATATTGCTCTGCGGATTTCGCAGCAGTTATGATCGAGCAACTTGTAAACAATCAAGCTGTTCCTGAAGGTTTTCCAAGCATTTCAAGCTTACTTGTCCTAGGCTTTTCTGCCTGAAATCATTGAACCTCTTCAGGCTGGAAGTATGCCAACCAGTTTGCAAACATTAGCATAACATGTATCCAGATCTCATGTACACCTTTTATATCCAGAAAGAACAGTTTAATTCACAGATAACCACACACACACACACACACACACACACACACACACACACACACACACACACACACACACACACACACACTTGTTGCATTCATTTGTTTAAGCAATATTTTACTGATAAATATGAAATAATTTGTGCATATATTTTGTATATTATTCACTTTGAACAGTGTTGAATGCCTTCAGAGCATGGGGATGGAAATATTTTCTGTATTCGTACTATAAGGGGAAAGACGTGAACCTCACTGGGTACAAAGTGCACCTCACTCTAGGATACCACGTGCCTAACCACTGGGAGTTTTGAGTCAATTAATACTATGTCACTATCTTAGGAACAGTTTAGACTGCTAGTTACAGTATCAGAAACACTTAAAATTCAAACAAATTATGTCTGGAGTTTTTTTTTATTTCTTACAGCTACTTTTGGAGGGTGACACATACTGTTTTGAATTGTACACTAACTAGTTCACCATCACTTAGAGTGCAGCCCCACAACCCTTCCACCCTACTCTAAACATTGTATGTTTGTGAATAGCATATATTTTAATACTGGAAAGAAATTAGGAAAGGACAGGCTTAAGGCAAAACCTGTTTAGCTACCTAGGTTGTTGTTGTTGTTGTTGTTTGTCTTTCAGCTTTTTACCGGTAAGGGGTCGCCACAGTGGAACTCTGATATGCTAATGATTGGCAGTAGATTTTTTTTTTTTACGAAACGCTGAGGTGCCAGCTCGACGCCCAACCTTCAACGAAGGCAGGCCTATTTATGCACACATGTCTTTTGAATGCTACCCAACCACGGGGAGGACATGCAGACTCCACACAGAAAGCACTCCCAAACTAAGCCGAGAATCGAACGAGAGAACCTCTTGCTGTGAGGTAACAATATGCTACAGCTGTACCCATTTAACAAAATCTATAACAAGTCTTTCTAAATGTAAAATGTACCACATTTCAATGTACAAAATAAATAAAAGTATGTTTCATGACATATGATTGGATACAGCTTTGGCTACTGTATAGTGCAACACTAAGCAAGCTGGAAAAGAGGCTACAAAACCATAAGTGTTGGAGTGAACATTTAGTGGGCATGAAGGTGTTCAAGGAAGGTTACGGATGTTTAATTACTTTAATGGGTGTTTCTTCTCTTCTCCTGCCATGGATCACAATTAACCTCCCAATGCTTCACAGATAAAAAAAATATATAAGATTTACATTCTACATTATCCTGGAACATTTAAACCTTAAAAACAGAAAATAAAATAAAATAAACAAATAAAATAATACTTTAACAAAACAAGAACCTGAAAGAAGGGAAACATCAAAATAGTCACTGGGCAGCCTATACTAGTAGCTACCTGAAGAATATTAATAGTCTTATGTAATTGTTTTGCAGTTCCATTTATATCGCACTTCTCCTTGGTTTTAGTACCTATTTTACATCACCTTTGAAATGAATGCTACTTTTAATGTGTATGTAGAAAACACATGCTGCACACTACACCACAACCTTTAACGTGTACGTAGGAAACAGGTACTGCACACTATACACCACAGCCTTGAACATGCACATAGAAAACATGTACTGCACACTATACACAACAGCCTTGAACGTGCAAGTAGAAAACACGTACTGCACACTATACACCACAACCTTTAACATGCACGTAGAAAACACGTACTGCACACTATGCACTGCAACCTTTAATGTGCATGTAGAAAACACGTACTACATACTATACACCACAGCCTTGAACATGCATGTAGAAAACACGTACTGCACACTATACACAACAGCCTTGTATACACCATGACCTTTAACATGGCACTGCAACCTTTAATGTGCATGTAGAAAACACGTACTGCACACTATACACCGCAACCATTAACATGCATATAGAAAACATGTACTGCACACTATACATCACAATTATATACCATTGTCTTGCCCTCCATTGTTACTTGTCTTTGAATCTTTTGACCGCATGGTATGCTGATTTTTTTTATACCCAACAATACTCAGCAGGCATAATGTTTCTGAAACTAAGTAAAATAGTAAATCATATTGTATGAAGCTATAAATATAGCATCTTCATTATCATAACAAGGGCTTTAATTAGAAGCAGAGTTCTTAAACATTAAGAATAACTATCAGATGCCATTGGTGCAGCCACATATATGACATGCACTCCATGCTGTCCACGTCTTGAAAAATATTTTATGCACTGAGATGTGATTGAATTTAAAAGAATATGTCCTATGTACTGTATCTTGATTTATGATTATTTTATGAATTGGCTTTAAGCCTATTATTTCAGCAAAAGGGAAGTAACATCTAACTTCTTATTTTCCTTTTCTTGATTTAACTCATCTCCCTTCATGTCTTTTGTTTTGAGATTTACAAGGAAAATTCAAGGCCTTCAGCATCTATCCTTCGTGGATCATCTGAAATCACTGTCACTTTATTCTGTTTCATACAGACTACTCAGAGGCAAGGTCTGCCTTGCATATTAGGCAATCTCTGACCCTGCCTTATTGGAAATGCTGCATATCTGCAAGTCAAATGGTACACAGGTTACTCGCTCTAAAGACTTTAACCAGGTATGTGACATTAATAGAATAGGTTACCACACCTTTGGAACAGACTCCCACTTCATGTCAAACAGAGCACCTCATTGGCCTTCTTCAAACGCAATCTGGACGATTGGATGGGTAACCGTAAATTCAACCCAGGGGTTCCACCTGTGTCCCTCATGGACAGGAGTAATAGGTGCTGATCATGGAAATAAGAGTAGAAGTTTGCTAGGCTTTTAAGGGCCCTAGGGCCGTTAGCCTATTAACTTCCTGTGATCCTATGAATAAATGTCTGAGCAGTCTGTTATTTTCTCTGAGAGAACACAAACTCTAATGTAACAATGCAAACTTAGAGTTTTATATCAAGAGACAACCCTGTTCTACAGTTTCAGCCTCTCTCTCTCACACACACATGTACACACATACACACACACACACACACACACACACACACACACACAGACACACACACTGCATGTCTCTAAGGCGTAATATGAACTGCATCTTTTTCCACATTAGCATTTTTCAAGATTTCTGTTTAAACCAATGGGAAATAAATGATAAAGTTCCCTTTCTAGCCACGAATGTCTGTTTCAGCACTGTATTTAACATCAGTTACTTAATGATAAGTCAAAGGCTCATGCCAGCTCGAAAGCATGAAATAATTGCAAAGCCTGTGTTGGTCCAATAAAATCATCTACATCACTTCTCTATCCCAGTGACTTTGTGTTTTAAATATTGATAACTCAATAACATGCAAATTTTGATGCATCACCTAAAGGTAAGTCATTTCTAAATATTTTACCTGAGAAAGCTGGCAACAGTAATGACCTCATTTCTAACAATGGAAAGGAATAATTAAGAATTTACATGTCTTTAAACTGTAGTCGAGATTTACTGAAGGGGAGTCTGAGTCACAGTTTGACTTACCTTGTGGGTGTATAAATTTCACACCATCTGCTTTCACTGCTTAATTTAGACAAATAATTAAATTCATGAAAAAAGTTGGAAACCTTTAATTCACCCAAAACATTTGTTAAATGTATGTGGCAAACTTTGTGAAAAAATATAATACAATGTGCCTTTTGATGTGGCCCAGACTTTCACTGTTTTGAAGAAATCTAATATAAAAATAAGTCACATGCATTTTTGTTAATATACAAATATTTCTTTTTCACCAGTGTGGAATCACTTCTTCTAGCTTAAAGTGGATAATCCAGAGCATCTTACATGTTCTTTTATATTTTTGTGTATGACAGTAAGAGAGACACAAGAATATATTTTAGTGGCAAGACACCTGCAACAACTGGAAAGACCACAGAAGTACCTCACCAAGAGGATCATTGGCCTCAAGCAGATGCCTTATGCAGCTCGACTGAAGAAACTCCAGCTGTACTTGGTTGCATACCGCCTACTCAGAGGTGATCTCTGCCTGACATACAAGGCCATGTCCAACCCAGAATTGATGGACATGCTCCACCTAAACAAAACCATATCCCCTTGGGCCATACGCTCCAGGGATCTAAACCTCACCACAACAATAAATAGGATGTGCTGGAGGGATAGATTCCTGTCCCAGAAACTTCCCATGCTCTGGAACAAGATTCCAATCTACATTAGGCAGAGCTCCTCACTAACCCTCTTCAAGAGAAACCTTGACACGTGGATGGGAAACAGAAAGTTTACCCCAGGGATCACTTCAATGTCTCTGCTGGACAGAGGCACAGGGAACTAATCTAAGGGGGTGGCGAAAGCCAACACATTCCGGCTAGGCTTATAAATGCCTCTGGGCAGATAGCCTAGTACCTACCTATGAACCTAAGTTATTTGATAATTATCAACTTGAAATTCAGTGACACTTGCTTTTGTAAAACTGACATGCTGAAAGCAGACATCTCAAAAAAGACCATTATCTGCATCTGATGACCCCCCCCCCCCAAACATATGCTATGTAAGTGGCTGTATGTATTCAGTTAAAAGATGCTTACAGTTTAAGGCAAAAGGGCTTTCCTTCACTACAGGAGCACAAAGTACTGGAGCAAGTACACACATACACACACACACACACACACGCACACACACACACACACACACTACTTACTTTGTGTGTGTGTGTGTAGATATATATATATATATATATATATATATATAGATAGATATATATATATACACAACAGAGAGACATCCACTCTGCGATACATTCTGTCTTATACTGGAAATATACGATTTCCATTACTTTTCAAACTGAAAATATAGTTATTCAATAATTAACAAAAGAGCTACATAGTTAAAAAGAGTACTTTGAGCAAGTGAAGTTTGTCAGATTGAAATCAAGTAAATTTCACTTTGATAGCCTGACAGACCATGTACATTCTCATGTTTCAGAATTCTGAATATTGCACAGTTACTTTATGTATTTTATTCCTTCTTTAAAATAGAAGAAGGCCTAACATGCTTATTATATTACAAACAGTAACTGAGCAGATGATTATAGGTTCATAAGATATATTTATTTACTTATTTATTTGCAGTTTGTTTACCAGAATAGTCCATTGGGTCGAGAAAAGCCCATTTTCAATGGAGTCCTGAGGAGAAAAGCTCCATAAAGACTGTTTACAATATAAGATAAAACAGCTCCATAAAAACATTATACAATGCAAACAAAAATTTCAAATTTATAGTAGAACCATAAAGAAGAAAATCAATAAAAACATTAGTAATATTCACAAATACATTTGATTAAACAATGGGAATATAATAGTAGAGGCAAAGATTTTGTCTGAGTTGTAGTAGGGTAGGCGATAAGGAAGAGTTAAGTGCGGAAGAAGAAAGGAGGGTAAAGTAAGGAGTGGTAGAGTGAGAGTAAGGAGGTAGAGAAAGGTAGCTAAGAGGTGGTGCAGCTGCAGTATTATGAATGAGAAGAGCGAGTGAGGAAGAGAGATAAAATAGGTTACAGTGCAGAGGGGAGTTAGGAAGGGAGAGATCAAGAAAGTTCCCAGAGGTATATGAGATTGATATGAGGTGAGGTCTAGAAGGAAGTGAGGTAGAGAAAACAGGTTATAATGCAGAGGGAGTTATGTGCGATGAGAGCAGGAGCATTCCCAGAGGGATGAGAGATGGGAATGAAGTGAGGTCTTAAAGGTAGTGTGGTTTTGAATGGTGCCAATAAGAGGTGGCAGAGAATTCTAAAGGTGAGCAAGAGAGAAGGATAGTAGAAGTTTACCTGGTGGGTGGGCAGGCTTGTGCAGTTCAATAAGATTCTGGTTATTGGATCTGAAGAGTCTGTTGGGTAGATGCATTTTGAGACAGTAAGTGAGGGAGGAGCAGACAGAGGGATTGAAGATAAGTGTGTTAGTATGAATGAGTTGAATGTAGATAAGATGATTGGGCAGTTCTAGGCTAATGACCACTGAGGCATTTATAAGCCAAGCCATACATCACAAATATATCTCACAAGTTTTATGCCTTAGAGTTTTTTTAAGGAGTATATGTAAGCTAGCGTATGATTTACAGACTACCTCTGTCCATTAGAGTCATAGGTGCTAGACCACAGGGATGAATTTCTGTCCACTTGTCCATGTTACACTTGAATAGGGTTAAGGAAAATCTCTGCTTTACATGGATGGAAAGCCTGTTCCAGAGGAGGGTAATTCTCTGTGACACATACCTGTACCTCCAGCATGTCCTATTTATGTTGCAAGCAAGGTTCAAGTCTCTAGACTGAGTGAATCTGATGCTGTTGGTTTTGTTGATTTGTAAATAGTCCATCAGAATGGGATTCAAGGATGCCTTGTTGTATGCCAGACCTAGGGTGCCTATCATCAGTCTGTAGGAAACAGAGTATAGAGGTAGAACTTTGAGGTGATCTGAACAGAACATGTTGTTTATGCCATTTATTCTTTTTGTGAGGAACCTCAATGCACATTGCAGTTGCTGTATGTGCCTGGCCACGTGCATACCAAAAGGGGTGTTGTACTCAAGGTTGGTCTGATGAAGGTCAAATATCATAGGATCATAGGATCACAGGAGATTGCTAGGCTATCAACTCAGAGGTCATTTTAAGCCTAGCCATTTCATTCCAATGTAATACCATAGAAATGCTAATCAATACCCAAAATCCCATTTAGTGATGAGTACCCATGTCCAGGAGGGTTGTGGGTGCTATCCCCAGTAAGAATTTAAGGTGCCCTATCCACTCGTCCAAGTTCCTCTATAATAATGTCATAGAGGTGCTCTGTTTCACATCATTTGGTAGCCTGTTCCAAAGATGCAGCAATCACTGGGAGATCTGTCCCTCCAGCATCTTCTGTTTAAGCTGCAAGCCATAGTTGGGTCCCTGGAACTGGTAACCCTAGTCCTGTTTGATTTACAGACATGCAGCAAGTACATTAGGTTTGGGTCTTGGATTGCTCTGTAAGCCAGGCACAAGTCTCCCCTAAGAAGTCTATACTATGCATAATATAGTGATAGGGATTTTAGTAGGTCCATGTAAGGAACATGCTGGAGCCACTTGATTTTCTTTGTTAAAAACCTCTGAGGTCTCCCCAATTGCTGCAGATGCTTAGTACAGTACATGCAAAATAAATGGGGCATTATACTCAGTTATGGGCCAGATATGTGCAGAGTATAGGGGGTCATAACTTCTTTTGCTGTCAAGGTGATGCCTTTATTAGTGTGCTACATAGAAAGCTTTCCTTGTTACAGCAGAGACATGGTGGTAGCAGTCAACTTGTGATCCCAGGTCCCTTACCACTTCATGGGTACTTAGGCTATTGTTGTTGATTTGATGGTGTGAAGGGACATTGTTTGTGCTGAGGAGAATGATGATGCATTTCTTTGCAATAAGTTTGAGACTGTGACTAGTACACCAGTCGTTGGTTTGTGTGAGACCCTCCTGGAGTATACTGACATAATTTGGGGATTCAGTGATTGCATCTAGTTTGCAGCCATCTGCAAACTTAATCAGCCACAACCCCTTAGTTTTGACCTGAACTTTAAGAAGTATATACCAAAGAGTAGAGGGCCCAGCACTGACCCCTGTGGCACCCTGCTGGTAACAGGTCTTGTGGTTTATGTGGAGTCACCCACTTTGATTGTATGTATTCAGTTTGTGAGTCAGTTTTCAGCCCATCTTACAACAAAAGGATTTACATTCAGTTTGCTAAGTTTATTGGTAATGCCTGAATGTCGGATAGTGTTGAAAGCCTTTGCCAGATCAAGGTGTGCTGTGTGCACAGATTTGCCCTCATCAATGGCCTTGGTCACATTTTCAAAGAAATCCAATAAATTAAACAGGCAGGATCTGCCCTTCATTAAGCTGAACTGAGTATGAGCCAAGGTTTAGAGGTCACCTATTTCTTTAATTATGAGGTCCATAATGATACATTCTATGGCCTCACAGATTAGACTGACCATGCTTATGGGTCTGCAATTCCCCAGGCCTGTTGCAAAGCCACCTTTGTGGATGAATATAGATGACTGGTGACTTTTAATGGTGACTGAATATAGAAGAATGAATGGTAACTTCCTTGGACCTAGATGCTATGCCCTTGCTAATAAGTTGAGCAACATAGAATGATTTCCTTACTATATAGATGAATGAATGGTGACTTCCTTGGACCTAGATGATATGCCCTTGCTTGTAAGTTCAGAAGTATAGAATGATTTCCTTACTGCCTATGACACATGTTGGTCAAAAGCCATGTTACTGTCTATATATGTCTCTACATTCTTGACTACTGGGCCTATTGTTAAGAGTGTGCTATCAATGAAGTAGTTTCCTAGGGTGGATGACTTCCCAAAGAGTACTATTATGCATTTCTTGGCATTGAATTTTAAGTCATGCTTTTGGCACCAATCATTTGCCTGTGTTAGTCTTTGTTGTAGGATAATAATATCTTGGGGAATTCTATGACTGCTCCTAGTTTGCAATCATCTGCAAACTTAGTCAGCCAGTGGCCCTTGATGTTGGCTTTGACTTTCAAGAAGTCAATGCCAAAAAGGAGTGGGCACAGCAGAGAGTCATGAAAGACTCTGCCAATGATTGGCCTCTTTGTGGAGATGGTCTCCACTAACTTAATATCCTGGGTCCTATCTAAGATGAATCTAGCTATCCAGCGTATAACATGAGGGGTTTATGCCTAATTCCATGAATTTGTTTACAATGTCCAAATGGGTTATTGTATCAAATGCCACAACTGTATCAGGGCAGGCAGTATACACCATTTTGCTCTCATCCATTGCCTTGGTGACAATTTCAAAAAAGTCCACCAAGCTGAGTAGATATGATCTGTCCTTGACAAAGCCTAACTAGGTTGGATCCAGTATCTGTAGGTTTCCTATGTCATTATTAATCATATCTATGATGATTCTTTCTATGGCTTTTGTATTATGAGGGTAGTCATACTTATGGGTTTGTAGTTCTCAGGGTCCATTTATGGACCATGCCTTTGCAGAGGGATGACCATAGCAGTCCTCCATTTGTGTGGCAAAAACCTGTCTGGATATTGAGGTTAAAGAGAGACTCCAGTGGTCATGAAAGTGTTTCAGGAAGCATCATATAATATTATTTGGGCCCATTGATGGTCTGTTTATTGCCTTAGAGAGCACATATACGACCTACTCTTTAGTGATAGTTGGGGGAGTTATGTATGATGATATTTCCTGAGAGGCAGCCATGAGGGTAAAATTGGAGTGGAATATGTCAACCAGAAGATATGCTGTATCTATTGTGTACCATTTTTGAGTGTTTTGACACAGCTAAAGAAAGCTCATGGGTTTGCCTGGCCAGGGAGGCTATCTTTACCTCAAAAATTGGCTTTGGTAGACTTAATTTGCCCCCAAGTTTTTTTTAACCTGATGAAAGAGTTTTCATCCTACTGGGTGTTGTACTTTATAATTTTAACAATTACTTTTTTCCCTTTTTGTTGTACAACCTTTTATTTGGATTCTACAAAGGTGTTTTTTTTTTTTTGTAGATTGTTCTGGGTTTGTTTTTGATTGGCACAGCTGTTTCTGTGTATCTTTTTACATGATTGTACAGGTTTCTGTGTACCATTCTGTACATACATCTGTATTCTCTTGATATGGAGGGACTAGACAACATTTTGCAGTCGGGTATTTCCAAATTCCAGTAAAACTAAGTAGCAGTCATCAGTGCCACTTACACTGGAACTTTTATACAGTTTCTTTATTCATTGTTCTACAGTCCATGCTGATCTCTCAAGCTGACCATATGATTGTATAAAGCTGGAAATTTATGCAATGTTATTAAATTCCTATTGCTCTGAAAATCTTTAAAACTCTGTGCTTTCAGAACTTAATTTGATAAATCTGCATACGAACTACTATCTGTCATGGATGACCTGTAACTGCTACCAATGTGTGATGGAAGACTGGCATCTGAATATGTGAGGGATAAGGCTTATGGTTCTTGGATCTGCTCTTCTACATAAAGTAGGTCTGATGCCTACCATATTAAAATAAAAAATGCACCCAAGTCTAATTCATTTACCACTTTACCAAATGCAACTTGACCCCAAGTATATAAAGGGAATATGTACTGCTGTCCTCTTTATGAGTTTCCAACATCCAGACCCACACTGAGACTATACACTAATCACATACAGAGCTATGTATTTGGCATAAACCACTCTCTCTCTCTCTCTCTCTCTCTCTCTCTGAGAACCAGAACATCTTCCAGTGCCCCTTATCCACAGTAACTACATTGTAAAGAAAAGAAACACACACACACACACACACACACACACACACACACACACACACACACAAACACACACTCAGTTCCCAAAGGCTGCTAGAATTCTCTAATACCCCACTGCTTTCTTTCTTGAATGGTAGTACTTTATTGACTTTGGATATGGCCAGAGATTAAAAGTGTCAGCTACCTACTCCTCTTCATTTAGCCACAATTATGTACAATTAATATCTTTCAGTGGCAATTAGCTCATAGTCATTGAAAGCCAAAGACCTCTATAAGCTTAACGTGATATGTCAGAAGCTTTTGAGTGATCAAAATGAATGCATCATGAAGTTTGTACACATTCAATGCTGTCATATTTAACTTAGGTGTACAATCAAGTTCATATATAACTAAATCATCCTTTCTGGGCTTTTACAATGGAAACTACGGTGAAATCATTTTTATAAAAACAGATTGGTATAATGTTCTCAAAGACCAAAATACAGGATATTATCAATTAGATATGTGATATTATTATCTATATTCATGACTAAATAACAGTAAGATATAAATATACAGCAGCATTTAAGAAAAGGTGATGGAATCATGAAAGTAATAAGACGTGATGGAAAAGAAACACTATTTATGTTTCAAAAATTTCCGTAGGTATGCAATCAAGTCTAGATGAAATAATGTGAAGGAAATAGTTTGAGGTCTTATCAAATCTTCAAGTTTTAATTAGAAACTCAATTTGATTTTAAAGCCTAAAACCATTAATAAGATATTATATCAAAAACTACCAAAGAAATGATTTCTAGTTATGGTAATGAACAGAAAATCTACTTTTTACATGTTGCCTCAAATTCAAAATGCCATAAAAGTTAAAATTTTATAATGCTTCTGCAGAGCTAAAAAAACTATCAAATGTCAGCTGAATCATTCAATAACAGTAGCTAATGGATAATCAACTTATATTTTTATCACTAATGCCTTATTAATTGAGACAGATTTACACTTTTCATATCTCAGTGAACACACGGTTCACTTGTTATAGTTCCTTAAATGTAGACAACAAAATACACGTAAGTGAGCTACATCTCTTGTGCTGTCAGTTCTAGTTCACAGTACAACATGATAACAGCTGTCACTTTGTGTCATTACATCTCTTGTGCTGTCAGTTCTAGTGCACAGTACAACATGATGACAGTTGTCACACTGTGCCATTACATCTCTTGTGCTGTCAGTTCTAGTGCACAGTACAACATGATAACAGCTGTCACTCTGTGTCATTACATCTCTTGTGCTGTCAGTTCTAGTGCACAGTACAACATGATGACAGTTGTCACACTGTGCCACTACATCTCTTGCTGAAACTGGCATTTTACTACCATTCATCTCAAGACAGCAGCTGTCTTTGCCATACAAATCTAACATTTCCATATCACATAAGTGCTTTTCACAGTTTTGGTGACTTCCTCTACACTGAAGGTCTAAAGTAGCACTGCTAAAGTGAAGATAATGTGACTTGGTGAAGGAAGGACAAAATGTGTAGATCATTCGAATAAAGCAGTAATGAAATTAATAAAATTACAACTTTACTATGATAACTAGTGAAGCAACTCTACTCCTTATTAGAAGAATGGACAGAGGTCAGTAAGGTAGAAAATAGCTCAGGCTAGCAAACCTTCCAGTTCTCAGGAGCTCAGCAAGATCTCATCTTGCCCACATGGGCTGCCTTCTGTTCCCTTCTGTATGCTGCGTTGTATACAAAGGGCTGTATGGGTTGTCTCCGATGGCAGAATGAGACAGTAAGTCTATGTAGTCTGTCCTTTAAATGCATTTAACATATTTCCTCCCTCCCAACCTTACCTTCCTCTTCCTTTTTCTACCCCTGCCTCATGATCTCTTGAATGCTCTTTGGAATTCTTCTTCACCATCCATTTTAATAGTCCATTCTAGTGATCTGTAACCCTGTCTGTGAAAAAACAATTTCAGACCTTGTTGTTTTGTCTTATCTAGCCAGTATGCCAGTACACTAGCAATAGTTGCACCTTATCATCTCCAATAAATATGGGCTCCTGGCCCTTTGTCAAATTGGGGCCATAATGTGATGTATACTTTCACAGTCTTCCTGGTCCTGCAGAGTACAGCTTGTATATATTGTTGTAGATTAGTGTCTTTGCTGCTGACCTTTACACTGTTAAAGAAATCTTAATGTTTCTGATATTTAGCTCATTTTAAATAATGCGGGCATGTCATGATTGTCGGCTGTTCGCCTTAATTAATGATAAAACATGCACACACACTTGTACGTATACAATACATGTATATTATTTATACGAAGCCACCTTTCTAGCAGAACTGGAGCTAGGTTATCTGGCCCCCTGTGCAGTTCACCAAAGTGTACTCACTCAACTTACAGTTGAACAGCAAAAGAAAAGAATGTAAAGAAACTAAAAAAAGATTTTCTGTTACAAAACATATAGCAACATGGTTGCAACAAGTCTAACAAGCAAATTCCGATAATTAAATCACTACACATTGAGTGCTTCAGTGCTTCAGCTATGGTATCAGATATCCTTATGGCTTTATAAAACAATCCATGTATAGCACTCCCACATCACTGGCACCTGCCATTCAAGCCCCCTAACATCTTACAAATTGTCAATATTTGAAAATTCTCTGTACTTTGTATAAAACCTCTGATTACACTATTTATATTGCATACTTGTTTCTAGTTACACATCTATATTTTTAATTAATTTGTTACACTCTTTTTTTTTCCTGTATTGTACTTGCCCTTTTGACCTGGGTCATGACTGAAAAGGATCCCATGAGCAGTTTTACTACCTGGTTTGCAAATATTAAATATATAAATAATCAGGCCCCACTAGCAGTGAGATACCAAACCTCTCTGTTGCCCATACATTCTATACATTTTTCACATGACCTTCTGTACTGTATTACAACTGTGAGACCCCCTTAATGGGGATTTTTGCTGTTACGCAAAATAAAGTTCAGTTGGAACATTAAAATAAAAAAACTATGACAGTTAGTGCAATATTAAAACATTTTTACAGGACAGCAATCCACTATAAGCCTATATGTTTTATATCTATATATATATATATATATATATATATATATATATATAATATACTAACTCCAATTTTTATGCTCCTCAGAGTGGGAAAAAGAATTCTTGTTACAGTCTTGGACTTATTGCATACTTCTACACCTTTGTTATGATACCCTCGTAGTTCTGAGGATTATAATTGCAGTTTTGGGAAATGCAGTGTGGAGCCCCTTAGTATTCTATGCCAGAGCTTCCTTCTTTGGACAAAGGGCTCTTTGGATGCTGGAGTTATAACTAGCTGCAAGCATGCAAACAAGCCTGCCTGGGTTTAATTAATGACATTTAGTCCTGAAGTTCATTTGTCTCAGAGTTATGATGAGCACTGAGTGTATTGGCTTAACTGCATAATTAGAGAACAGCTTGTTAAGAAACTATTACAAATATGTCTTAATGTATTATACAATATTAACAAATTAATTTATTATTTTTGGTTAGATCATATAATTTTAATGAGGACTGAAATCTTTTGAATTACAATTAGTTTCTATGGACCTCTTCAGTTTTGTCTGGCTGTCCCTGAGTTGTTATGAGTCCCCATTTCTATGATATCACTGCATAACTCTTGCAAAGATACACTGAAATTTAACAACTGTGGATTTTTATATATCAAGTTGGTATGTCTGGGAAGTCTGCGCTGCAACTGGGATGAACACTTTTTGTTTGTGCAAACCAGTATGTTTTTTCCTTTTTGTATAAACTCAGGTCACACTTTCGGCTGTGGACAGTGTTGCTTGAATGAAGGCGCTGCATTTGTAAATACTGAACTACTGTACTGATAGTTTAGTGTAGCTAATTATATTCTCTTTGATGTTTCTTTTGTATTATTTATACATTATTCAGTAACTTGGTATCAAACAACATTATTTTCTCTCTGTTACAGAATTACAAGCTATCTTCCTATCCAACGTACCACTCAGTCTATGAAACTTATCATTTAGTCTCCCGGCTCATTGATCAAGAGTTTAAGTATCATCAGGCCTTGGCACGTGTGTGGGGAGAGATAGCTAGAACACTTGCTGACAGCGTTATATTAAAAATGGATTGTGTCCGTTATGCTGAAAAACTGCAAAGAATCTTTAATGATGTTCAAGACACTTACAGAGATATTTTCAGTGAACAAGGAATTACCCTTGGTAAGTGAAAATTATTGATTTTATGATGAGAAATAGTGAGTTCTGAAACGTGAAAATAGATACATCTATTAGAAGCAAACAGTAATTTGTAAAAGAGTATTTACCAATCTCAAGTATAGGATGGGTATTTGTAAATTCGTATGTGGAATCTGTAGTATGACTCTCCTTGTTTGAGATGGCTAATACTTATAAGTATACTGAGCATGTGATGGCTAGAATTCATCGTGGTCATTTAGACCCCATGTCACGTATATACTTATAAATCTGGGAACCTGAGGTTTTGTTATGAAAATAAATATTTTCATGTTGCAGAAGAAGTTTAGATCTCTAGCCTGAGTATTTCTGATACTATTTGAATTGATGTGTAATAAATTCATCAGTAGTAGGTCAGAGGATACCTTGTATGCCAGTCTCAGGTTGGCATGACTCTATAAAATATGGGTCTATATTACCAGATCGAAAACCCGTTTTAGCGAACACCACAAGACCGACATGTATAGCGTGAACCGCAAACACGCCAAACCCTCTAAACCGCGAAATTTCAAATTTTGAATCGTCATAGTCAGCCAACACCACCGGCCACTACATACCCAAACATAATAAATAAAACACATATATACACTAACCAAATCCTACTTCTAAACCTACACTAAACCTTACATACATTACTATCTATGCACTTACCTTAACCCGCACACTAAGGTCCATAACTATCGCACACTTACTCTACATATACCCAAACAAAACAAATAATCCACACACATACACTTAACAAAACTCTACTTCTAACCCTACACTAAACCTTACATACATTACTTATCTATGCACTTACCTTAACCCGCACCCTAACCTAAGGTCTGTAACTATCGCACAATTACCTTACGAAGCTATACTGCAGACGGGCCAACCATGACATTTCGACATTTTGTGTTTTGAATGTTCGCCGATACCGTAGTTCACGCTATACGTGTCGGTCTTGTGGTGTTCGCTGAAACGAGTTTTTGATCTGGTAATATAGACCCTAAATATATATACATATAAATAAAATATAAACATATAAATATAAAATACATTTTTAATTATTTCACCATTCAGGCCTGATTTGATAGGTTCTCATAAAAGATGGTGTTAGCTACAAAATGCAAGTTGGCCTCTCACATTTGTAAAAATATTGGGCATATCACATGAATATTAGATTATACCTCATGCCCAGCCATTTATTTACCTTTCATTTCAAAGAAAAATGAATTTCAGCATTCATAATTCATGGTGAGGAAAGTATATAACTGCCATCTTCTTTCCCAAGTGTAAAGGTTTTTACATTTAAACTCAATAATTTTGCTTTCTAACTACACTAGGAATTTACTCACACCTGGCTTGTTTCCTTTTTATTAATGCCATACACTTCAGACCTTTAAAAGACACAGACCATGCATATGAACACCTACAGTAACTAGTCATCCTTAGGGGTGTGCTGTAGATGACATCTATGAGACTTTTTTGTGAAGTCTGTCCTCATTAGATGCATCACACCACTGGTACTGTCCTTAATACAATCTTTTTAAATATATCCTACTTAGCCCAGCTGTAGTGGTTTAGTATTATACAGTGTAACATATTTTAAATAATTTAAATAAGTAACCAGTTATGCTAGACATTATGTTATTATAGCTTTACAGGAACTCAGACATATTACTGTTTTGCAGAGAGGAATCTAATCTTTAAGGTTTAGGGAGTAAAGAATGCAGGAAATATATTTCACCTGTTTGCAGTGGCTTCTCTGACTCAGAAGTTAAAATCATTCTGCTGCTTCTTTAATGATTACAGAATTTTATTATTTATGAATAAAGATTTAGAACTGGTGTGACTATCTTAACCGTCAATTCCATTCCATCAATTCTGCATTTGTGTGTCTGTATCTATGTATGTATATATATATATATATATATATATATATATATATATATATATATATATAGATTGATATAGATATAGATATAAAAGCTCCAAGAAAGACATACAAAAAGAAATATAAAAGTCATAACAGATCAAACTAAAAAATACAATTGTAACAAAAACATACATTTTTTTTTTCTTTTTTTTTATACAAATACAATAGTCAGTGAGGATAACATTAACAGTAAGCATCAATGGGTAATGTACAAGAGATGGTCAATATGCAGTATATACATAAACTTTATTTGCAATAATATAGTATTTTGCTGCTCTAGGGTAATATAAAGTTTCAGAGTAAATATTAGTTTAAAAGGAAAAAAGTTAGTCAGGGTTAGTACAGGTGCATAGCCAGTGTGTCTTAAGAAATACCTTTAGATTCTTTTTAAAGAGTGAAAGAGAAATTTGAGTTGTAAGTTCAGTGGGTAGTAAATTCCATAGCTTTCCTAGAGTACAGGGAGTCACCTGATGAGTTATTGGATCTTGAAGTGTTGATCAGCAGTTTGTCTGAGGAGCGTAAGTTCTTGAGATTTTTGTAAGGTGTAATGATGGTAGAGAGTATTGGAGTGTTGGTGGGTTGATGCAGGGTCTTCTGGAGAAATTGAAGATGGTTAAGAAATTCTAGCCAGTCTAGTTGTTTTAGGTTCAAACAGTGATGAGTTCTGAAGGGAGAGCCTGTAGCAAATCTAGCAATATTATTATAGGATGTTGCCAGTTTGTTAAGGTTATTTTTTGAAAGGTTAGTGTATATAGGGGAAGCATAGAGTAGAGTTGAGATTAAGTGGGTTCTGGCTATAGTGGTCCTAGCCACTGGTGTAAGAAAGGGCTTGAATCTGTAAAAGGATCCCAGTTTTTTGTTCACTGATTTTATTGTGCTGTTTATATGACTATCTAAGTTGAGGTTGTTGTCTATTGTTATTCCTAAGAGTTTAGTGGTTGTGTCAGGAGAAATAACAGTACCATTATTAGATGTGAGTGTGAGATGAATAGGGATGGAGTTTTGGGTTGGTGTGAAGAGTAACAGTTTAGTTTTTTTGGGGTTAAGGAGGAGGCAGCGGTTTGAGAACCATTGTTCTACAGTGTTGAAAGCTTTTTGGGTAAGAGATTTAAGTTCAGTTTAAGAGGTGGCTGAACAGATTATAGTAGAGTCATCTGCATACTGAATGCAGGTGGTGTGTGGGATTGCTGATTGAAGGTCATTAATATAAATGGAAAATAGGAGTGGGCCTAAAATGGAGCCCTGTGGAACACTGAGGGAAATAGGAAGGTTATTAGAGAGTTTATTTTGCCAGAGTACAGCCTGTTGCCGGTTTTCAGGGTAAGATTTGAACCAATTAATGGCTAGGGGATTAAGTGAAAGGAATTTCAGTATGTGTAGGAGGAGCTGGTGATTAACCATATCAAAGGCTTTAGATAAATCAATGAAGACTGCAGAGGAAAGAATATTATTGTTATGTTTTTTATTGATGCTGTCTGTGAAGGATAGAAGGACAGTGGTGGTACTGTGGAAAGGTCTGAATCCATGTTGACAGTTGGCAAGTAAGTTGTTATGGAGAAGGTGGTTTAGTAATTGCTTATGGATGCATTTTTCCATTATTTTTGCAAGAGGAGATAGCAGAGCTATAGGACGAAAGTTAGAATAGTCATTGGAGTGCCCCCCTTTATGTAGTGGGATAATATGGGAAGTTTTCCAGATGGATGGGATAGTTCCTTCACTTCTGGTTCTGTTGATCAGAATGGAAATGGGGTAAGCAATGGCTTTAGCTCCTTTTTGTAAGAATTCTGCTGGGAGTTGGTCTGCTGAGGGGGTGGTAGGTTTTAATCTTTGATGAAGGGAGAAAATGAAGGAAGTAGGCACTGGTTGTAAATGAAATGGTGGGGGTGGAATAGTGGTAGAAGTAGGCAGATTTGAGGTATCAGGAGACAGATGGCTAGCAAGATTTTGGATAGCATCTGTGAAGAAAGAATTGAAGGCGTTAGCAGTTTGAGAGGGATTGTAACGGTTGGAGCCAAGTGGGTTGGGAGTGATTGATTGACCTGGGTATAGAAGTTTGTTAATGCTAGTCCAAAACTTTTGTGGTTCCTTGTGGTAGGTTTGCTGTATTTGAAGTTAAAAGTTCTTTTTGTCTAACAGGATGGCTTTTTTTGTATTATTTCTATGTTGTCTAAAGATTTGGTGATCTGAAGGATTTTTAATAGAACGCCATTTTGCCCAGGATTTGTTTCTAAGAAGGATTATTTGCCTAGTATTATTAGTGAGCCAAGGGGCTGGTTTAGTTTTATTTCTAACAGACCGTGATTGGGTGTGATGGTCCAGGATGGTTAGGAATGTAGAAATGAAGTAATCTACTGCTTCATTGATTGGGAGAGATTTTAATGGTGACCAATTACATTATTTGAGTTCAGTTTGGAAAGGTTCCAGGTTAAATTGCTTCTTGGTGCTTAGGGTTCTGTATGCAAAAGGGAAAGTTAGGTTGGTTTCATGTCTGATAATATAGGTTAGTAAATGGTCACTTAGGTCATCTGGGAGGGTTCCTGCTTTGTATGCTTAATGGGGACTATTAGTAAGTATCCAGTCCAAGGCACTTTCTTTGTTGTTGGGTCTATTAGTTCTAGTAGGAGAGTTAATAGTTTGTGAGAAGCCATAAAGGTTGATATGGGTGGTTGGGTGTGTAGTAGTACAGGTCTTCCAGTCTATATTAAAATCTCCTAGGACTATGGTTTCTGTTGGGAAATTTATGGAAAGCCAGTTAAGGATATTCTCGAGTGTACTGATATTATTTCCTGGAGGAAGGTATATACAGATAATATTTATAGCCTTATGTGTGTTGATTTGAAATTTAGTGATAAGTATTTCAGCACTATTGTCTGAAGGTGGGCTAAGATTTACAGTGCTAACTTGTAGCTCTGCTTTATAGAGGATTGCTACCCCTCCTCCCTTTTTGGCTGTGCGGTCTAGTCTAATGATATTGTAGCCTGGTGGGGTGACTTCATTGTCCTTAACAGTAGGTTTTATCCAAGTTTCAGATAGGCATAAGATGTCAAATAGGTGGACATCTAAAAGGGCATGAAGTTGAGTCATTTTATTGCAAATGCTGCATATATTGTGGTGAGCTATAGAGAGTGAGTTAGAAGGTTTGATAGGTGTTAGGGTACTAGTTTTATTTTGGTTGCCATTTGGAGTGTTAAGGTTATAGTTTGGGCCATGGTTAGGGTGAATGTCCCCATCTAGTAGGGAGTGCAGGAGTGTTGTGTGTTTAGGGTTGAGGAGCTTACAATAATAGTCTATTAATTTTTTAGCATTTCGGTTAGTATACTTAATGTGAGCTAGTCTATGATATTTGGCTAGTAGGTAGCTGGGTTTGGATATAAAGTTAAGAAGGTTTGGATAGATAGTTAATGGTGGTGTGGAAGTGTGTTTGGAGGGGAAGAGAAGAGTAGAGTACAGTGGTTGTTCATAGGAGGTTAAGAGATAGGCAGTGGTTAAAAGAGGTAAGAGAGAGAGTAAGAAAACTACTTGCAATTGGAGTGCGATAGTTGAAGTAGACATTATATCAGTTTGAGAAGTGGGAGAAAATGAGTGGTAGAGTTATGTGAGCAGGTTAGGAGAGCTGTCAATAGGTAGGGTGTTGTAACAAGGAGGGATGAGAGGAGAGGTAACAGAAGGTGTGTTGAGATAATGGGGGTTGGGGGTGTTAATGATATGAGTAGCTTGATTGGAGTGAATTTGATGTGGGTGTGGCTATAGAGGATTAAATGTAGGAGCAATGGGGGCGGGTGGGAATTGGGGGCAGGGTAGGGGAGCGGAGTGAGCCCGCAGGGCGAACGGAGTGGGCAGAGACACAAGAGTAAATTGTCAAGGATGACAATCAGTGAAGTATGAAATTCTGCGGGTAAATCTGAAGTTAAGAGAATATAGAGGAATGTTGAGAGGCTGTCAGGAAAAGAGGTAGATTGTATGAGGGGTAGAGTGTAACTAGAGAAAGTTTAGGTTGAGGGAGAGATGGTAAAACAGTGAGTCAGAAGAAAACTGGGAAGAGAGTTAGGGAGATATGGATATGCAAGTGAGACGAGACTAATATTCAGAAGCTAATATAGAGGCGCCACCTAGTGGTCAGTTACTTTAATTCAGTAAAATAGGTCTCCTAAAGGGGATGCCCACCTGGGTATATAGGTTCATAG